>NC_083339.1:16963700-17263700 GCF_019175385.1 Lycium barbarum | reverse complement strand
GACACATAAACATTATTCATTACTAAATCGAAATTAGACTAACTAAACCATGAACATGCGTAATACTACTAAGCTGCTAAACTGAAATTCAACCAAACGGAAGCAACAACATAAACGAACACATCACAGACTTTAGATTCAAAATAAAAAGAACACACTGACCTTTTGTGGGTGCAGTGAACAGGGATGTCGAGGTCTCGAATCTGCCCTCGATTTCAAAGTGACAACAGAGAGGATCAACGACTTAAAGTGAATATTCCCTGATATAGTGATTTAGCAAAAATGTAGATGTTTAGGAGGGGATAAGGCGACTCAAACAGAACTCGAAACAGAATGGAATTTTACCGAATCCACAATTTAAAGTAGTAAATGAAAAAATAGAAAAATTGAGGGTAGTAAAAGTATCCCTCCCCCCAAACGTCTCATATGGGGTGCATTTATATGAAATGTATACTAGGGTTTCAGCTTTTGAATTCTCGATTTTGGCTCCAAAAACAAAAACTAAAAAGCCGTTTGAATCAACCCGTGAATGCTCAGATCTCTAAAAGTTTTCTTGGCTTCTTGTGCTATGCCTTTGTTGACCGAATCTCGTGACAAAGAGAAGAGGAGGGAAAAGGTGAAAAAGTGGGAAATTTGCCCTGAATTGAAGGGGCAATTTTCTATCCACGGTCGATGGAGCTTGTCATTTTCTCAATATGGAAGGGAGAGAGATGAAAGGTATTGCACGAAATGGGGGTAATCAAAATCTGTGAGAGTAAAGGGAGTTTGATTTTCGCTGTAAATGGAGAGGAGAGAGGAGAGAAGACGACAAGAGAAAGCTGTGCATATTGCACGAAAATGGGATGTTCCATCTGTAATGGCTAAAGGGGAGGAGCGGGCATCTGAAAATGGAAGGGAGAAGGTAGAGAGAGAGAGCAGCGAGGGAGAGAAGGGTGCAGCGTGTTGAGGGATTAGGTTTACCCAGGTTTCAACTGATGAAAGCTAAGGTTGGACCGGGTCGGGTAGAAGCAGGTATGGGCTGGACTGTTGGGTGAATTAGGTAGTGGGTAATGGGCCGGACGGGTAGAAATGCTAGTGGGCTGGTGATTTAATGAGTTTGAAGTGTGGGCTTGATTATTTGGGCCATTTATTTGGCTGATCTAAAAGAGTTTTGTGGGCTGGTGGGTTAATGAATTTAAAGTATGGGCTTCTAAATTAGATCAAATATATTAAGTAGGAATAACAATAATAATAACGATAATAATAAATTCCATAATTAGCGTTAATATATAAAATATGAGCAAAGTAATAATAGAGTAAAATATTACCTAAGTTATACATAATAAGTAAGTAGCGATGTACGATGTATCAATACTTAACAATATTGATATAGTAGTAGAAATTATAATAAAGTAAGGGTAAAAATAAGATATTGATTTATTAATTGGAATAAAGGAGGGGCAAAATTGGGTGTCAACAATGGTGCAAAGACAGAAGCAGTCTGAGAAAGGGAATATGGGAAGAGAAAAATGTTTACATAGCCATATCCAGCATAAACATCAAACTTGATCATTTTTTACGGACATAGGCACAAAAAGACCTGAACTAGTCTAACTATATGTGGTTCTTGCAACAAATCAAGGACATGACAAAGTAGCAGATGGTTCTACATTGAAGCATAGTATTCATCATCAATAATCCAGTCAAAACAAGTTACAACCCAAGTCTTTTAAAGGAAAAATGCTGGTTTTGTTAATTCCCTTTGGTTTAATAGATTCAACAAAGAGCAGGTTAATATGTGACGAGTTTAAAGGACATATAAGCCGTTCCACCTAGAATTTCTTCTTTTGTTTTATCTTTCAAATGATCAAACAAACTACAGGCCATTCAAACAGGCAGTACTTAGTCCAAGTTAGGTGGAAACTTACTCCTTTAAGCTTTTATAGTCCTTGCCCTTTTATCAAACAACACATGTGAAAAGTCTAAACATTTTAAACCTTTACTAATGCATCATTGATCACATAGAGAACTCAAATTAGTATACAGATGCTTGTTTGCCAAAATTATGACCATTTGAGATTAAGACCTTAGCTACATTAGACAAAACTTCTGATTAACCATGAAGGCAGATAAAAAGTGTTCGTTGAGAGACTAAAACATGCTAACTTTATGCAAAGCAGTTCAAAACAGTTTCTATGCCAAATTAAATAGAAACAGGTTCAAATAGTCATGTTAAAGCTTTTCAATGCTCCTTCAAGTTTAGTTTACATATAAGGACTCCATATAACCAATTTAAACTCTCTATTTTGCCATTTATCTTGGACTTAAACTATTTAGGAATCCTTCAATGATGAACTAGTGCAATATTTTGAAATAATCAGGTATCCATAAGTTTTTTTTTAAAAAAACATACAGATGGAAAAATTGAACAAGTGATGACATTAAACAACTGTAGCCTTCAAACAAAAATATTTCTTAAGTCATATTCCTAGATATTTGACTAAACCCCAATTTGTATGTATAACACCTAACTGTGAGACCACATATTAAGAAACTAAGATAAAATGGTTAAAGCAGAAGGACATGGCAAGAAACTAGGCTAAAGTGGGCGATTCACATAATTCACAACACTGACTAGTGATAGAGATGGCGTGTTTATGCAAGACAAGTAATAAACTACCCTTTCTAATAGTTAAATAGACAAAGGACTATTAGACTAAACATGATCAAACCTAAATCAACATCACTAGGCATATATAAATCCCTTAAACTATTTTAACATGGCAGCATCAAATTAGAATAAATTGTAACTAAAAACTAACCCGATAACTAAACTAAACAGAAGACAAATATTACCCTAAAACATGACAACCAAATTAGACAGGCAACAAAAGTAGACATAGCAAAACCAAATTAAGCAGACAAAAACACTAAAACACACCGAGGAATGTAACATGCAATAAGATAGAAGAGAACAGAGGATTGCTGACCTTCCTCGTGTGCAGCGAACAGGGTTCGGGATCTCGGATTTACGCTCGAACACGAACGACGCCCGAATCTTTTCGAATACAAATCTCAACACCCAAACACACGAAACAAAGAAGGTTTTTGAAAATAAGAGAAAGTGTACTGGGCTTGTTGGAAACTTTCCTTAAAGCTAATTCATGGACTAAACAGGACTCGGTTTTGAGTGAAAGACTCAATTAGGAGTTTTGGTACCCTGGACCCAGATTCCAAACCATTTTTTCCCCTTTTTCGGCTCAGGACTTTGGGTGACATTTATAGGTGTCAATCCAGACCTAGGGTTTCGATTTGGGCGGGATGTTGGACTCAATTCAAAGTTGAGTCAACCATGTGTGTCGATCCGAACGTTGGGGTTAGTTTCAGATTTATGACATCAACAAAGAAGATGGAGACAAAAGTCCTAATAAAGCTTTGTACTCGAAAATCAGAAGGGTTGATAAAGCAAGATTCGAATTCAAAAACGGACAAGAACTCATTAAAGTTTCGGATTGAAACAAATGCAAAAAGAAAACAAGAAAAGGATGAAATGCCTCTTCCACATTGAACCCGTGACGGACCATTAATTAGCTTTCCCGATTTAACCATGCAAATCCTATTATTCACGAAAATTTCTGTGATTCTTGCTAAATTTGCTGAAGAAGAGAGATAGGGGGAGAGAGAAAGGAAAGAGGAACGATGTGCGGTTGCTGTGTGTTCTTTGTCATTTAGGTCTTAGATGAATGATAAGTGGGCCGGGTCGGGTATAAAAATAATGGGCTGGATCGAATATAGGGTAATGGGCTGGTCTCGCCTGGTGGGCTGATCTGTTTTAAAAGACTAGTCACGAGTTGGGCTAGCTGAACATGAGTTTGGGGCCTGACTTTGGACTAATTTCTTCCTTTAATTAATTTCCTTTGGGCTTCTTAGTAGTTAGTTTCTTCAACTTCTAAGTGACTAACTTGTACATATATAATGATGATAATTAGTTAGTAATATGTAGAAAATAAAGGACTTAGTAAAGTATAATTAATTTAACGAGTACAAAATCCGAGAGTGAAATGATGACGAATCATTTTGAAATTTGTGATAAAGTAATGCTAGTAATATGGATAGTAAAATAGTGAAAATGAAAGTGACGATATTAATAGTAGTAGCAAATAAAATAGTAGTGAAAATAGAGTATTTAGCTCATTAATAAATTTTGAAGCCCAAGGAAATAAATTGAAATAAAGGAGGGACGAAATTGGGTGTCAACAAGAAGAACTAGGAGTTTTGGACAACCAAGGTTAACCTTCATCAAAGTTCAATCACAATATTATATTTAATATCGAAATAGTGGTTGTGAATGAGAAATACTACAAGAAACTAGAGTTTACTCCAAACCTACTAATGTAGGCTATGTGTTCACTAAACGATATATGAACGGACCTGGTTGTCTACCAGTCCCCTTATGTAGTGCAGTAAGTAAATACGATAAGATTTTACCGTGGAAAACTCCTTGCTCAAGGGACTAAAAATCACGACCTACCACGTAGGATTTCAACTCCACTACAGATTATACTCTCTTGCAATCTAGGAATTAAACCCTTAATCCCTCACCCTTACAATAACCCTATTGTAAGCTACACGCTATGACTAACTCTAGCCACACACTCGACAAAGTTTGACTACCTCTAGCCAAACCAACTAATACACCTTGACTAACTCTAGCCAAGGGTACCACTCAATAGCTACAAACAAGTGTACAACTACTGAGAATTCAGAATACCTATAAAAACTTCTTTAGAGAAGAGTAGGTTTACAAGATAGAGAACATAAACAAAGCTCAAACCAAACTAAGGAGATTTGCATCTTCAGTTGTTGGGATCTGGTCCTTCAGTCTGTGGTCAGCTTGGTTTTGAATACTAGGAGAATCTCGTGACTGCTGCACTTTAAAGTGATTCTAGGTTTTCCAAGTGATGCCCAATATGTTGGAGCAAGTTGTATATATATTGGGGAACATATGGGTAGGATAGACGCCACTCATCACGTTTGACTTAAAGCCAAACCACAGCAGCTCTGTTGTACTTGTGTGTAGTTCTGGTGTACTTGTGTGCAGCTTTCTAGCTGTTGTTGTGCACTGTACGGTGTACAGAGAGAACATATAATAGACCAGGTCCCTCTCTGTTTTTCAGCCGTTTGATAATCATCAAAACATAGGATGTAACACAACTTAATCAATTTTCCCCTTTTTGATGATAACAAACACCGAGTTGATGTTCTCCCGGTGACTTATTTTAAAGCAAGTTGCAAGTTATCGTGTTCCCCCTGAGAACACAGGCTATTTTCTTCTTTATTCCCTCCATCTTTGAACATGCATCTAATATTTTTCTCCCTTTTGGCATCATTGAAAAGAGACAAAGTTAATCCAGCACAAAGAAGTTCAATAGCATTAACTCCGAGCCATTTGGGCAACACGACATGAACAGTTTATGAACGAGGAAGAGAGTAACAGTGCATAAGACAGAGAGACTCCCAAAATAGCAGAGATGGCAAGCAGGAGATAGCAATCAGATTAATAGTGTATAGTAAGTTACCTGTCGTAGTGCCAAATCATACAACGAAGGAAAAAAAGATAGCATACTTACTGACTTAAGGAGGAGGAAGAACTGGTGAGAGAGTGGGAGATGAAAACTGAGGGAGAAAGGCTGTCAGGAGTTTATCAAAACGTGCATTACTGGAGCACTGATCTTGCAGCATCCGGTCACGAAGGAAAACGAACCTTTTCTTAAGCCGTTCATTTGCGACCTTCAGACGTAAGTTTTCAGCATTGGCAGCCTCCAAGGCAGAAGAGGAGCCAGACTCCTGTGTCATTCGAGATAGCTCGACTTTGAAAAGATTATTGTCAGCAGTAACCCTATGAATATCACCATTTGCAACCTTCTGAGCTCTAAGAAGCATAGAGATGGTAGAGACTCTGCCAACACCTCCTGTCTTGGACACACACCTCTTAGACCCCTTCGAATTTTCTGTGCCTTCTCTTTCGAGTTGAGGAGCACTTCTACCACTCTGTTGGTGCATAGAGAAACTAGATTCCCTTTGACTACTACTTGTGCTCTTTAGGGAGGAACGAGGTTTGGTGACTTGATGATTTATTTCTCTGAGGGTTTTGTTTTGAGCAACTTTCCTTTTTGGATCACACTTTTCATACCATCAAAAATCGAACATCTTCATCCAACAAGATATCCCTGTCCTTAGGTAAGTCATTCGTAAAACCATGTTCTTTTGCATAGAGCGCAGAAGACCCAGATTCCTCTCGGGCTAAGAGAGCAGGTCTCTCGTTGGAGTCCCTGGTTAGCTTTACAGACCTAGATGACAAATTACTAATAACACCCTCACCGTTATTCATGGCTTGCAAGGTTTGTGCAAGAACAACCAACATCGCAGCATCGCTGTGTGGGATATTGGATCCACCTTTTTCCCTTGTTGAGGTGCACCCATCTAGCTCCTTGGATGATTAAGCTATTCCCTTGTTTCTTTCAGAGGAAGGTAAGTTTCCTTCAGGTGCAGAAAGGAAAAACCCATCTTTGTTCACTGGTCTATTCATTTCAATTCTCACCGACTTACCTTTTGGCGTATTGGCAACGACTTTATTTGTAGTTTCCTAACCTTGTATTTCAGTCTCTTTGGTCAGGTCAAGCTGGTCAGCTTGGTGAGAATTGGGCAGGAAGGCTACAAATGTTCTAGGAGATAGATTCTTGCGAGTCCGAAAGAGGCCAGAGATTTTTGATCTTGCAAAGGATGGTAGATTATTGTCTGAGAAGCTCGAGATTTGGTTGCAGAGGCAGGGAATGCAAATTTGAAAGGGGAGGAAGTAGAAACAGTTTTAGCTAAGGTTGACATACTGAAAATGCTAATACCAATACTTGATGATAAATTGGTTAAAGAGAAAATAATTTTGAAGGCGAATCTAGAACGATGGAGAAGGAGGAGTAAAGTAGGGCTGTGGACTTGAGTGGGGAGAGAGAAGAAAAGAATCATGAATTTATGGGAAGGTAGTTGAGTGGAATTAAGTGGATCAATTTAGGGATGACATGACACTATAACAGTTGCAAAATTTATACACGCATTGAAAGGATTAGTAACCTGAGTCACAAGGAGCAGGCCCCTTGACTGGTTTATGACAGATTTAAGAGAGATTCTGGGGTGTGCACTGTCACATAAGCTTGCGTTGGTTTTGAGACTGCCATGCGTGTATACCTGTAATAGTATAAAAGTGAGTTAGATGCCATCGAAAAACACTTTATTGTATTATAACTCTTCTTCTATCATAGCCAAAAATAAGGAAAATTAGTTAGGCTTGATCAAGCCCAACTCAAGACGGTTTTTTTCAAAGTGCTCCCTGCTCAAGGCCTTTGCGAAGATATCAGCAACCTGGTCTACTATCTTGCAAAACTTCATGCACATTATACCTTTTTCAATATTATCTCTCAGAAAATGATGTCTGACATCAATGTGCTTGGTTCATTTGTGATGTACATGATTTTTTGCCATGTTGAGTGCATTTGTATTATCACATAGCAAAAATACACAATCGGTGAGAACATTGAAGTCTTTGAGTTGTTGCTTGATCCACAACAATAAAGTGCAGCAGGATGCAACAACAATATATTCAGCTTCAGTAGTGGAGAGACCTACTGAGTTTTGTTTATTTGTTCCCTAAGATATCAAACATGATCCCAGAAAATGTGTCATGCAGATGTGCTCTTCCTATCTACCAAATCACTAGCATAGTCAACATCGGCATACCTAATCAATTCAAAGTTGTCTCGTGATGGATAATAAAGGACTAAGTCTAGAGTCCCCGTGAGATATCTCAAGATTTATTTTGCCGCCTTCAAATGAGATTCTTTAGGATAAGATTGAAATCTCGCACACAGCCCTACACTGAACACTATATCAGGCATGCTAGCCGTTAAGTATAATAGAGATCCTATGATGCCCCTATACATCGTCTCATTTACAGGAGTACCAGGTTCGTCCATGTTAAGTCGAGTGGCAGTAGCTATAGGAGTATTAATAGGCTTATCATTTTCCATATCAAATCTCTTGAGTAGCTCTTTGATGTACTTATGTTGACTGATCATAGTTCCTTTTGATGTTTGTTTTACTTACAGACCGAGAAAGAAGTTAAACTGTCCTATCATGCTCATCTCGAACTCACTCCCCATGAGCTTTGCAAATTCTTCACACAATGAATTATTTGTAGCACCAAAAATGATATCATCTACATAGACTTGTACAATTAACAAGTTTCTTCCTCTTTTCTTCAGAAACAGGGTGTTGTCGATCTTTCCTCTGGTAAAGACATTTTCAAGAAAACATTTTGACAATCTTTCGTACCATGCTCGAGGAGCTTTCTTTAGACCATATAATGCCCTGTCAAGCTTGAGCACATGCTCTGGATGTTCATGATTGTCAAAGGCAGGGGGTTGTTTGAGAAAGACTTCCTCCTTGAGATACCCATTCAAAAATGCACTTTTGACCTCCATTTGGAACAATTTGAATTCCATATGAGATGCAAAGGCTATAAGAATCCTGATTGCCTCTATTCTAGCCACAGGAGCAAACGTTTCATCGTAATCTATTTCTTCTTCTTGATTGTACCCTTGAACTACCAGCATGGCCTTGTTTCTGGTAGTGTTGCCCAGTGCATCAAGTTTGTTGCGAAAGACCCATCTGGTCCCTATCACTGTTCTATCTGATGGTCTAGGGACCAGGTGCCACACTTTATTTCTTTCAAATTAGTGAAGCTCTTCTTGCATAGCAGCTATCCAGTCAGCATCCATCAAGGCTTCTTTGATGTTTCTGGGCTTAATTTGGGATAGGAAAGAAGAGAATGTGAACATATTTCTTGCCTTAGATCTGGTTTGAATACCTGAGTCCAAGGGAGTAATTACGTTTTGAAAAGGATGAGATCCTTTGTGCTTCCATTTAGAGGCTTGAACCACCGAAGTGGATGGACCAATTTTCTCAGTGTTGGATCTATCATTAGCATTGATTGATACGTGGCTTCCACTTTCTTGATCAACTTTAGGAGTGTCTGAGACCGTATCTACCACCCTATGTTCTGCTTCAAGTGTAGTAATTTGAGAATCAAGTTCTTCCGCACTTTTTGAAGGACTATCAACATCTGTTTCATTAACTTGTTTGATTTAATTCATTGACTCTGTCTTTCCATTTGATATCTCATCTGCTTCATTTGGTACCTTTAGAAAGGGTCCATCTTCATCCTCATCATTACGAGCCTTGTCATTTCCTTTGGGAGTTTGACTAATCAAAGATCAGATGCACACTTTCCTCTACACATTGCATCCTTTTGTTGTAGACCTTGTATGCCTTGCTGTGGGATGAGTAACCTAGGAAGATCCCTTCATCACTTTGAGCGTCAAACTTTCCCAGGCCTTCCCGGCCGTTGTTTAGGACAAAACATTTGCAGCTAAAAGCTCGTAAGTATGTCAGCTTGGGCTTTCATCCATTTAACAGCTCATAAGGAGTCTTTTCAAGTAGAGACCTGATCATACATCTGTTTATTATATGACAAGCTGTGTTGACAGCTTCAGCCCAGAAACTTTTAGACACACCACTCGCTATCAACATCGTTCTGGCCATATCTTCAAGAGTTCTATTTTTTCGCTCCACAACACCATTTTGTTAGGGTGTTCTGGGGCCAGAAAAGTTGTGACTGATACCATTTTCAGCACAGAACTCGTCAAACTTTGCATTTTCAAATTCAGTACCGTGATCAGATTTAATTCTCACAATATACACACTAAGTTTTACTTGGATCTGTTTTACAAAGGCATAAAACACAGGGAATGTTTCGACCCTGCTTTTCAAAAATAGATTCCAGGTAAATCTGGAATAGTCATCTACAATCACAAAAATGTATTTTTTTCCTCCTCATCTTGAAATTCTCATCGGTCCACATATATCTATGTGAAGAGGTTCAAGTGGCCTTGAGGTATTTACTTCCCTTTTTGGTTTGAAAGAGGATCTTACTTGTTTCTCTTTTATGCAAGAATAACAAGTCTTGTGATCCTTAAATTTTGCTTTTGGAATCCACGAACCAGGTCCTTCACAGCAAGTTTGTTTAGTAACGAATAGCTTACATGCCCTAGTCTTTTGTGCTAGAGCTCAGGGTCATCCTCCATTGTACTTAGACAAGTGAGATCATTTTTACTTTGAGGACCAAAACCTGCAACATATACATTCATGAATCTTTTAGCCATCAGCACCACTTCACCAGTTGTGAGATTTGTGACAGTGCAGGAGCATGACAGGAACTTTACTTCATTCCCTTTGTCACAGATTTGGGACACACTTAGCAGGCTATATTTCAGACCATTTACATAGTACACATTCTCAATAGCATGAGAGAGTGTCCTTCCAACTTTACCCACTCCAAGAATGTACCCTTTTTTGTCGTTTCCGAAGGACATACTTCCACCTTGAAAGACTTTGAGTGAAAGAAAATCATCTTTTTTGCCGGTCATGTGCTTAGAGCAGCCACTATCTATCTGTTCACCTCATCCTTCTCTTTCATCGTTACCATCTGCATCTAACTTGGCCATGAGTGCAGGAATTGACTCATATTCATCGTAAGCTTGCTTGTGGGGAGGACTCCCTTTGCTGGGGAGATCTGATTTTCTACTGTGTTTTCGAGTTTTTCAATCATCCTTCGGAGTCTGCGACTGAAGCATTCCATGTCAGGTTCATCATCGCTTGAAGCACACCATTTGTAATGCTTTTCACTAGCCCCTGATGGTTTTGTATTTGATTTTTCTCCCTCTAAGTTTAGTGCAGCAGCCATTTGAACGCCTCTTTCTAGGTGTTAACCTTTTAGAAAGAACCCGCTCTGATACCAATTGATGTAGGCTATATGTTCACTAAACGGTATATGAAGAGACATGGTTGTCTACCAGTTCTCTTATGCAGTTCAGTAGGTAAATAAGACAAGATTTTACCGTGGAAAACTCCTTGCTCAAGGGATTAAAAACCACGACCTACCACGTAGGATTTCAACTCCACTACACCGAGCAACTTCAGATTACACCCTCTTGCAATCTAGGAATTAAACCCTTAATCCCTCACCCTTACAATAACCCTATTGTAAGCTACACGCTATTACTAACTCTAGCCACGCACTCAAAAAAGTTTGACTACCTTTAGCCAAACCAACTAATACACCTTGACTAATTCTAGCTAAGGGTACCACTCAATAGCTACAAACAAGTGTACAACTACTGAGAATTCAGAATACCTACAACAACTTCTTTAGAGAAGAGTAGGTTTACAAGATAGAGAACATAAACAAAGCTCAAACCAAACTAAGGGACATTTGCATCTTCAGTTGTTGGGATCTGGTCCTTCAGTCTATGGTCAGCTTTGTTTTGAACACTTGGAGAATCTCCGGACGGCTGCACTTTAAGGTGATCCTAGGTTTTTCAAGTGATGCCCAATCTGTTGGAGCAAATTGTATATATATTGGGGAACATATGGGTAGGATAGAGGCCACTCATCACGTTTGACTTAAAGCCGAACCGCAACAGCTCTGCTGTACTTGTGTGCGGCTTTACAGCTGTTGTTGTGCACTGTACGGTGTACAGAGAGAACATATAATAGACCAGGTCCCTCTCCGTTTTCCAGTCGTTTGACAAATCATCAAAACATAGGATGTAGCACAACTTATCACCTACACACTCAAGGAATTGAATCTATGACTCTTAAGTTGTGACTGAAAAAATGAGAATACTGAGGAATTAGCTGGGAATCGATTTTGACTTTTTGATCGCAGTATTTGATCTTTGAGTCGATAACGAGGTTGGAGCTTAGATTAGATTCTGAAGGAAAAAAGAGGTGAGTTAAGATAATGTATTTTGCTAAGGTTCTTTTTTCACGACATGTAAGTTGTTTCTTCAAATGTCTTAGAACATTAGTATGTGCTTTATTGGAGTAAGCCAGTGCACAGTATCCATGAAATGTTTTGAAACATACCTAGACGATTACCTACATTAATTCAGAATATTTAGCTATATTTTGCAGGACTCTATTTGTTTACATGATTCATAATGCATGGAATTTGATCATCATAATGTCGAGTAATTAAGTCATTGAATTTTAATTAAGACTTCCAAAAGTTCAAATGGAATACATATAGTGGCAAATAATGTTTCTACTTTCAATATTTAAAAGCGAAACGCATACTATAATTCCCTTTAGTAACTCTCTTTCCTTTATTGATGTTCAATTACGTATACATTCACTTCATTCTCTTTTCCTTTTTGTTTTTTACGTTTTGCAACTTGCAAGCGTTTATAGATTGATTAATTGTACTTCCATTAATAATAGTTACTGACCATGCCATTACCTATAGTATTTAACCCCCCTTCCTATGCAGATGTTTCATAGTACCTCAAAAATCCACAATCTACTTAAATACTTTAGGTCTTTGATGGCTACTCCAGCACTCAGCCTCACAAAACAAAGACCACGAAAGCAAAGTAAGATATATTCCTCTTTCATCTTTCTTGATGTGATATATGTATTTATGTTGCTCATACTTTTCAAAATTGCTAACGAGTTCGAGTCGGATATCCTCTAAAAATATAATAATTAAATTATGCATATTAGTTGAGCCGACAATAGAAGTCTTAGTGACTAGTGTTCGGTTGATCCATTTCCGTGGCAAACACGGTGGTGTCATCACAAAAACTCTTATTTTTATTGGTGACTGCATGGATCGCTACAAAAAGTCGTCACTGAAGTCTCATTTTTTGTAGTGGTTGTTGGAAGTTGAGCTACCTAATATTGAAGGGGGTTCAATTGAGATTCATTCCACTAAAATAACACTGAGGAAATGAAATAAAAATAATTTTATATGTAAATAAATTATTGAATTCCTTTGACCCTAGGGAAACTTTACTGTCGTAAAAAAACGATTTAAAATGTATTTTTTTTATCTCATTTTAAATTTAAGTGTACCATTTGTTCCCTTCGAATTGTCTTGATAGAACTTCTAGTTCTGGCACTGACGAAAGGCTACATATATTCTTTAACCAAGAAAATGCTATTTTTCTGTGCAGTGCTAACAATAGATGCAAAGATGAGATGCAAGTTGATGCTTGTTGTAGTTCTCGGAGTTCTAGTGCAAACTTCCTCTGCAAGGAAACTTCTTGGGGATACATTATTACCCAATTTACCTAACTTCAACGGTGGATTTGACCAAATTTTAGGAGGTCTTGGCAGCGGTGGCGGCGGCGGTGGAGGTGGAGGAGGAGGTACTAATGGTGGATTTGGTGCTGGTTTCGGATTTGGCGAGGGTCATGGATCGGGTGCAAATAGCGGGTTTGACCAAATTGTAGGAGGTCTTGTTGGTGGTGGCGGCGGCGGTGGTGGCGGTGGTGGAGGTGGAGGTGGAGGAGGTAGTGATGGTGGATTTGGTTCTGGCTTTGGATATGGCCACGGTCAGGGATCGGGTGCAAGTGGCGGTGGTGGAGGTGGCGGCGGTGGCGGTGGCGGTGGTCAAAATGGTGGTAGTGGTTTTGGCGCCGGAGCAGGATGGGGCCATGGTGGTGGTGGCAATTAATACCACCATTTGCTCAAGAAATTCCTTTTTTTCATATAACTAATGAGAATCAAATTAAAAGCAAGTAATTTGCTATAAGGATTCTGTTTTTCTCTTGATTAATTCCTAATTACTATGGCCAGTGGTTCTTGAATAAACATTTTGCTAGTGCAAACTTTTTGATTATTAGATGCACGGTACCAATGTTCGAAATGATGTACCTCTACTCTTGTTTTGTTTTCAGCACTTTATTAAAATAATGATACAATTTTTTAAGCCCCGACCAAATAATCTAGTGACCAATTTCTTTTAACTTCAAATAATAAACTTACGAGTTTAAACTGAGTTTAAATTCTGTGTCGAAAATATAAATTTTCTTTCTATTCTATCTATGAAGAGTCAAATTTTTAATTGAAAAAATTCATTATGAGAATAAAATGAGAAGAGTATTTTCTGTTCTGACCATTCCGTTCTCCCTCTGAAGAGACAAGAAAAATCCGTCCACCATTCTCTTTACTGGACCTTAGGGAACAACATGTTGAAACAGATTAAGAATGAAGTTTATCAATTCTTACATCAATTTCAAATTAATATACAATAGTAAGTGAATTCACAATTAAATGTGTATAAGTAATTCTTTAATACATACTTATATAGAACCCGAGCAAAAGTTACTAATTAAGTTCTCATAACTTCACCAATGACAATATGTATTTTGTAATTCAATGATACTTGTTAGAACTACCAAAAGAGTATGAATTTTTGAATTGCAAAAAATCATGAAATATTATGAAAATATCATCATCCGACAGAAATTAATGGATTCAAGTGTGAGTTGTAAATATTCTCCCAACTGTTTTTGGTTCCCAAAAAGTGTTTGGTACCCACATTAATTGGGACTAGATTAAATTTTGATTTGCATCGAAAAGTACCACATTGGGGAATAAAGTGCTTCTTAACTAAGGATAATTCCATATCTAGGGCTTGAATCCGTGACCTCTGATTATGGTCAAAAGAGTACTTAGTACCATTCCACCACAACTATTATTGGTCACAATTTTTTTTTCTTGATATGCTTATCACATCTCATTAACACACTGTAATATCTTTAGAATTCTATGCTAATTTTTCCCTTCACACATTGTCGATGCATTCAATGGGCACAAAAAAGGAACAAATTCCACTTAAACCCTTTGATCTTTTGTTTTTTGGAAGCAATATCTCATTCACCTTTTGAATGGCACATTGAACCCTTTTAGTTTTAAATCAACGACAAATGGTACTGGGGCGCAATAGCAATCGAGTTGACTGGATTTGGTCTCCGCAATGGCGCTCAGGTCCTCGCGATCGCGATCCTCTGTGCCCAAGTATCCTTCCGCGATAGTGTTACTCTCCCATGCGATTGCGGTGCTCTGCTACTGAATTCCTCAGGACGATCAGGCTGAGGGCAGTGCAATTGCTTCATAGGGTACCACGATCACGACTTAGCATGAGTCTACCATGTGTCGAATAACTTTACATTTTGCCAGGTGTCCTTATCATATTACATGTGGGTCCTCATTAAATGATTACTATTCACCCGCGTTGTAACAGTAACGAGTCGCGGAGGGGTATTTTTGTAAATATGTGAAAGTGATGGTCTAAAAGGCACATAGGACAAAAATGAAATCACTTTTGTCTTTATTGTTATTGGTATGCGTAGGATGTCATTAAATATTAATGATTTAATTATCTAATATTATTAACAGTTCAGAATGAAATAATTAAATGTATGGGGTGTTGGTATGCGTAGGATGTCATTAAATATTAATGATTTAATTATCTAATATTATTAACAGTTCAGAATGAAATAATTAAATGTATGGGGTGTTGGTATGCGTAGGTATGTTGCGTAGGGGGTAGGCCGTAGGCGTTACGTAGCCAGACGTGCAGAACAGTATGTGCCTTCACGATTATATGATGTTCAGTGTTGTTTAATATTTTTAGGATGGTAATTAATATTAATTACTGTAATACGGAATAATATTAACAGTATAGAATTAAATAATTAAATGTATGGGGTGTTCTGCAGTATGTTGCGTAGGGGGTAGGCCGTAGGCGTTACGTAGCCAGACGTGCAGAACCCCTAGTTATGTAAGTTAAACCTAATCGTCGAAGACGAATCAACGAAAGGCATAGTGCCCAACGATAATTGTTTGTTCATGTTAATGGTAACCCCTGGAGGGGTTAATTATTTCATCATGAAATATTTGGGTGTGTTCCCTCTCTCTATGCTTAACATTTAAAATGTTATGTACCATGACGAGACACAGATGTCTCTGTGACGAGGAACAAACATTGTTTGCCGAAAAGAAAATCAAGAATTGCCGGTGAGAGAACAACATTTATTCAGGTTCTTCTTGGCCCCGCAGGGGCATTAACAACTCAAAAGAGAGAAAAGAGACAAAAATGAAAATCACTTATTGGTAATTACATAGTTGGCGAATAATTTTAATTGTTTGTGTGTGATGGTGAATCTGTTCTTTGTAATCCGTATGATTGGTCTTGGATGTGTATGCAGTCGTTGCCATGGGGTAATGCGATACTCAGGAAATGAAAATAATATGTTTTTTGGGGGATGACGAAATGTGTGTCGTAGGCTGATGAATGGAAAGTGATGGTAGAGGAGACTCTGGCTAGTGATGATGATGTAAATCGGTATTTGTATCTGAAGTAAATAGCGCAAGTGCAGTTGCTGATCTAAACTAGGAACATAGTGGTAAATATGTTTGATCATATGTAATTGATGGTGAATGAATTGTCTGCGATGTAATTTAATAATGTGTTCTTGGATATCTGGGGTTAATTTGGATATATTTGGTAAAGTTGTCATGTTTGAAGTATTTGAAAAATATTTGGCGGGGTGTGTTAGCGTATAGTTGAGGAAGATAGGATGGGAGATGAATAGTGTATGAGACCTATACAAAAGTCTGGTGAGACCGGTGTATCGGGTCCCTATATATAGGGAACTCCTTAGTCTCATCTTGGCCATCCGTTCTAATATTACCGGATGGCCAAGATTTTGCCAGGTGTCCTTATCATATTACATGTGGGTCCTCATTAAATGATTACTATTCACCCGCGTTGTAACAGTAACGAGTCGCGGAGGGGTATTTTTGTAAATATGTGAAAGTGATGGTCTAAAAGGCACATAGGACAAAAATGAAATCACTTTTGTCTTTATTGTTATTGGTATGCGTAGGATGTCATTAAATATTAATGATTTAATTATCTAATATTATTAACAGTTCAGAATGAAATAATTAAATGTATGGGGTGTTGGTATGCGTAGGATGTCATTAAATATTAATGATTTAATTATCTAATATTATTAACAGTTCAGAATGAAATAATTAAATGTATGGGGTGTTCTGCAGTATGTTGCGTAGGGGGTAGGCCGTAGGCGTTACGTAGCCAGACGTGCAGAACAGTATGTGCCTTCACGATTATATGATGTTCAGTGTTGTTTAATATTTTTAGGATGGTAATTAATATTAATTACTGTAATACGGAATAGTATTAACAGTATAGAATTAAATAATTAAATGTATGGGGTGTTCTGCAGTATGTTGCGTAGGGGGTAGGCCGTAGGCGTTACGTAGCCAGACGTGCAGAACCCCTAGTTATGTAAGTTAAACCTAATCGTCGAAGACGAATCAACGAAAGGCATAGTGCCCAACGATAATTGTTTGTTCATGTTAATGGTAACCCCTGGAGGGGTTAATTATTTCATCATGAAATATTTGGGTGTGTTCCCTCTCTCTATGCTTAACATTTAAAATGTTATGTACCATGACGAGACACAGATGTCTCTGTGACAAGGAACAAACATCGTTTGCCGAAAAGAAAATCAAGAATTGCCGGTGAGAGAACAACATTTATTCAGGTTCTTCTTGGCCCCGCAGGGGCATTAACAACTCAAAAGAGAGAAAAGAGACAAAAATGAAAATCACTTATTGGTAATTACATAGTTGGCGAATAATTTTAATTGTTTGTGTGTGATGGTGAATCTGTTCTTTGTAATCCGTATGATTGGTCTTGGATGTGTATGCAGTCGTTGCCATGGGGTAATGCGATACTCAGGAAATGAAAATAATATGTTTTTTGGGGGATGACGAAATGTGTGTCGTAGGCTGATGAATGGAAAGTGATGGTAGAGGAGACTCTGGCTAGTGATGATGATGTAAATCGGTATTTGTATCTGAAGTAAATAGCGCAAGTGCAGTTGCTGATCTAAACTAGGAACATAGTGGTAAATATGTTTGATCATATGTAATTGATGGTGAATGAATTGTCTGCGATGTAATTTAATAATGTGTTCTTGGATATCTGGGGTTAATTTGGATATATTTGGTAAAGTTGTCATGTTTGAAGTATTTGAAAAATATTTGGCGGGGTGTGTTAGCGTATAGTTGAGGAAGATAGGATGGGAGATGAATAGTGTATGAGACCTATACAAAAGTCTGGTGAGACCGGTGTATCGGGTCCCTATATATAGGGAACTCCTTAGTCTCATCTTGGCCATCCGTTCTAATATTACCGGATGGCCAAGATTTTGCCAGGTGTCCTTATCATATTACATGTGGGTCCTCATTAAATGATTACTATTCACCCGCGTTGTAACAGTAACGAGTCGCGGAGGGGTATTTTTGTAAATATGTGAAAGTGATGGTCTAAAAGGCACATAGGACAAAAATGAAATCACTTTTGTCTTTATTGTTATTGGTATGCGTAGGATGTCATTAAATATTAATGATTTAATTATCTAATATTATTAACAGTTCAGAATGAAATAATTAAATGTATGGGGTGTTGGTATGCGTAGGATGTCATTAAATATTAATGATTTAATTATCTAATATTATTAACAGTTCAGAATGAAATAATTAAATGTATGGGGTGTTCTGCAGTATGTTGCGTAGGGGGTAGGCCGTAGGCGTTACGTAGCCAGACGTGCAGAACAGTATGTGCCTTCACGATTATATGATGTTCAGTGTTGTTTAATATTTTTAGGATGGTAATTAATATTAATTACTGTAATACGGAATAGTATTAACAGTATAGAATTAAATAATTAAATGTATGGGGTGTTCTGCAGTATGTTGCGTAGGGGGTAGGCCGTAGGCGTTACGTAGCCAGACGTGCAGAACCCCTAGTTATGTAAGTTAAACCTAATCGTCGAAGACGAATCAACGAAAGGCATAGTGCCCAACGATAATTGTTTGTTCATGTTAATGGTAACCCCTGGAGGGGTTAATTATTTCATCATGAAATATTTGGGTGTGTTCCCTCTCTCTATGCTTAACATTTAAAATGTTATGTACCATGACGAGACACAGATGTCTCTGTGACAAGGAACAAACATCGTTTGCCGAAAAGAAAATCAAGAATTGCCGGTGAGAGAACAACATTTATTCAGGTTCTTCTTGGCCCCGCAGGGGCATTAACAACTCAAAAGAGAGAAAAGAGACAAAAATGAAAATCACTTATTGGTAATTACATAGTTGGCGAATAATTTTAATTGTTTGTGTGTGATGGTGAATCTGTTCTTTGTAATCCGTATGATTGGTCTTGGATGTGTATGCAGTCGTTGCCATGGGGTAATGCGATACTCAGGAAATGAAAATAATATGTTTTTTGGGGGATGACGAAATGTGTGTCGTAGGCTGATGAATGGAAAGTGATGGTAGAGGAGACTCTGGCTAGTGATGATGATGTAAATCGGTATTTGTATCTGAAGTAAATAGCGCAAGTGCAGTTGCTGATCTAAACTAGGAACATAGTGGTAAATATGTTTGATCATATGTAATTGATGGTGAATGAATTGTCTGCGATGTAATTTAATAATGTGTTCTTGGATATCTGGGGTTAATTTGGATATATTTGGTAAAGTTGTCATGTTTGAAGTATTTGAAAAATATTTGGCGGGGTGTGTTAGCGTATAGTTGAGGAAGATAGGATGGGAGATGAATAGTGTATGAGACCTATACAAAAGTCTGGTGAGACCGGTGTATCGGGTCCCTATATATAGGGAACTCCTTAGTCTCATCTTGGCCATCCGTTCTAATATTACCGGATGGCCAAGATTTTGCCAGGTGTCCTTATCATATTACATGTGGGTCCTCATTAAATGATTACTATTCACCCGCGTTGTAACAGTAACGAGTCGCGGAGGGGTATTTTTGTAAATATGTGAAAGTGATGGTCTAAAAGGCACATAGGACAAAAATGAAATCACTTTTGTCTTTATTGTTATTGGTATGCGTAGGATGTCACTAAATATTAATGATTTAATTATCTAATATTATTAACAGTTCAGAATGAAATAATTAAATGTATGGGGTGTTGGTATGCGTAGGATGTCATTAAATATTAATGATTTAATTATCTAATATTATTAACAGTTCAGAATGAAATAATTAAATGTATGGGGTGTTCTGCAGTATGTTGCGTAGGGGGTAGGCCGTAGGCGTTACGTAGCCAGACGTGCAGAACCCCTAGTTATGTAAGTTAAACCTAATCGTCGAAGACGAATCAACGAAAGGCATAGTGCCCAACGATAATTGTTTGTTCATGTTAATGGTAACCCCTGGAGGGGTTAATTATTTCATCATGAAATATTTGGGTGTGTTCCCTCTCTCTATGCTTAACATTTAAAATGTTATGTACCATGACGAGACACAGATGTCTCTGTGACGAGGAACAATCATCGTTTGCCGAAAAGAAAATCAAGAATTGCCGGTGAGAGAACAACATTTATTCAGGTTCGTCTTGGCCCCGCAGGGGCATTAACAACTCAAAAGAGAGAAAAGAGACAAAAATGAAAATCACTTATTGGTAATTACATAGTTGGCGAATAATTTTAATTGAATATGTGAAAGTGTTGGTCTAAAAGGCACATAGGACAAAAATGAAATCACTTTCACATATTTACAAAAATACCCCTCCGCGACTCGTTACTGTTACAACGCGGGTGAATTTGTTTGTCTCTTTTCTCTCTTTTGAGTTGTTAATGCCCCTGCGGGGCCAAGAAGAACCTGAATAAATGTTGTTCTCTCACCGGCAATTCTTGATTTTCTTTTCGGCAAACAATGTTTGTTCCTCGTCACAGAGACATCTGTGTCTCGTCATGGTACATAACATTTTAAATGTTAAGCATAGAGAGAGGGAACACACCCAAATATTTCATGATGAAATAATTAACCCCTCCAGGGGTTACCATTAACATGAACAAACAATTATCGTTGGGCACTATGCCTTTCGTTGATTCGTCTTCGACGATTAGGTTTAACTTACATAACTAGGGGTTCTGCACGTCTGGCTACGTAACGCCTACGGCCTACCCCCTACGCAACATACTGCAGAACACCCCATACATTTAGTTATTTAATTCTATACTGTTAATACTATTCCGTATTACAGTAATTAATATTAATTACCATCCTAAAAATATTAAACAACACTGAACATCATATAATCGTGAAGGCACATACTGTTCTGCACGTCTGGCTACGTAACGCCTACGGCCTACCCCCTACGCAACATACTGCAGAACACCCCATACATTTAATTATTTCATTCTGAACTGTTAATAATATTAGATAATTAAATCATTAATATTTAATGACATCCTACGCATACCAACACCCCATACATTTAATTATTTCATTCTGAAATGTTAATAATATTAGATAATTAAATCATTAATATTTAATGACATCCTACGCATACCAATAACAATAAAGACAAAAGTGATTTCATTTTTGTCCTATGTGCCTTTTAGACCATCACTTTCACATATTTACAAAAATACCCCTCCGCGACTCGTTACTGTTACAACGCGGGTGAATAGTAATCATTTAATGAGGACCCACATGTAATATGATAAGGACACCTGGCAAAATCTCGGCCATCCGGTAATATTAGAACGGATGGCCAAGATGAGACTAAGGAGTTCCCTATATATAGGGACCCGATACACCGGTCTCACCAGACTTTTGTATAGGTCTCATACACTATTCATCTCCCATCCTATCTTCCTCAACTATACGCTAACACACCCCGCCAAATATTTTTCAAATACTTCAAACATGACAACTTTACCAAATATATTCAAATTAACCCCAGATATCCAAGAACACATTATTAAATTACATCGCAGACATTTCATTCACCATCAATTACATATGATCAAACATATTTACCACTATGTTCCTAGTTTAGATCAGCAACTGCACTTGCGCTATTTACTTCAGATACAAATACCGATTTACATCATCATCACTAGCAAGAGTCTCCTCTACCATCACTTTCCATTCATCAGCCTACGACACACATTTCGTCATCCCCCAAAAAACATATTATTTTCATTTCCTGAGTATCGCATTACCCCATGGCAACGACTGCATACACATCCAAGACCAATCATACGGATTACAAAGAACAGATTCACCATCACACACAAACAATTAAAATTATTCGCCAACTATGTAATTACCAATAAGTGATTTTCATTTTTGTCTCTTTTCTCTCTTTTGAGTTGTTAATGCCCCTGCGGGGCCAAGAAGAACCTGAATAAATGTTGTTCTCTCACCGGCAATTCTTGATTTTCTTTTCGGCAAACAATGTTTGTTCCTCGTCACAGAGACATCTGTGTCTCGTCATGGTACATAACATTTTAAATGTTAAGCATAGAGAGAGGGAACACACCCAAATATTTCATGATGAAATAATTAACCCCTCCAGGGGTTACCATTAACATGAACAAACAATTATCGTTGGGCACTATGCCTTTCGTTGATTCGTCTTCGACGATTAGGTTTAACTTACATAACTAGGGGTTCTGCACGTCTGGCTACGTAACGCCTACGGCCTACCCCCTACGCAACATACTGCAGAACACCCCATACATTTAGTTATTTAATTCTATACTGTTAATACTATTCCGTATTACAGTAATTAATATTAATTACCATCCTAAAAATATTAAACAACACTGAACATCATATAATCGTGAAGGCACATACTGTTCTGCACGTCTGGCTACGTAACGCCTACGGCCTACCCCCTACGCAACATACTGCAGAACACCCCATACATTTAATTATTTCATTCTGAACTGTTAATAATATTAGATAATTAAATCATTAATATTTAATGACATCCTACGCATACCAACACCCCATACATTTAATTATTTCATTCTGAAATGTTAATAATATTAGATAATTAAATCATTAATATTTAATGACATCCTACGCATACCAATAACAATAAAGACAAAAGTGATTTCATTTTTGTCCTATGTGCCTTTTAGACCATCACTTTCACATATTTACAAAAATACCCCTCCGCGACTCGTTACTGTTACAACGCGGGTGAATAGTAATCATTTAATGAGGACCCACATGTAATATGATAAGGACACCTGGCAAAATCTCGGCCATCCGGTAATATTAGAACGGATGGCCAAGATGAGACTAAGGAGTTCCCTATATATAGGGACCCGATACACCGGTCTCACCAGACTTTTGTATAGGTCTCATACACTATTCATCTCCCATCCTATCTTCCTCAACTATACGCTAACACACCCCGCCAAATATTTTTCAAATACTTCAAACATGACAACTTTACCAAATATATTCAAATTAACCCCAGATATCCAAGAACACATTATTAAATTACATCGCAGACATTTCATTCACCATCAATTACATATGATCAAACATATTTACCACTATGTTCCTAGTTTAGATCAGCAACTGCACTTGCGCTATTTACTTCAGATACAAATACCGATTTACATCATCATCACTAGCCAGAGTCTCCTCTACCATCACTTTCCATTCATCAGCCTACGACACACATTTCGTCATCCCCCAAAAAACATATTATTTTCATTTCCTGAGTATCGCATTACCCCATGGCAACGACTGCATACACATCCAAGACCAATCATACGGATTACAAAGAACAGATTCACCATCACACACAAACAATTAAAATTATTCGCCAACTATGTATGCGTAGGATGTCATTAAATATTAATGATTTAATTATCTAATATTATTAACAGTTCAGAATGAAATAATTAAATGTATGGGGTGTTCTGCAGTATGTTGCGTAGGGGGTAGGCCGTAGGCGTTACGTAGCCAGACGTGCAGAACCCCTAGTTATGTAAGTTAAACCTAATCGTCGAAGACGAATCAACGAAAGGCATAGTGCCCAACGATAATTGTTTGTTCATGTTAACGGTAACCCCTGGTGGGGTTAATTATTTCATCATGAAATATTTGGGTGTGTTCCCTCTCTCTATGCTTAACATTTAAAATGTTATGTACCATGACGAGACACAGATGTCTCTGTGACGAGGAACAAACATCGTTTGCCAAGGCCGTAGGCGTTACGTAGCCAGACGTGCAGAACCCCTAGTTATGTAAGTTAAACCTAATCGTCGAAGACGAATCAACGAAAGGCATAGTGCCCAACGATAATTGTTTGTTCATGTTAATGGTAACCCCTGGAGGGGTTAATTATTTCATCATGAAATATTTGGGTGTGTTCCCTCTCTCTATGCTTAACATTCAAAATGTTATGTACCATGACGAGACACAGATGTCTCTGTGACGAGGAACAAACATAACATGAACAAACAATTATCGTTGGGCACTATGCCTTTCGTTGATTCGTCTTCGACGATTAGGTTTCACTTACATAACTAGGGGTTCTGCACGTCTGGCTACGTAACGCCTACGGCCTACCCCCTACGCAACATACTGCAGAACCCCTAGTTATGTAAGTTAAACCTAATCGTCGAAGACGAATCAACGAAAGGCATAGTGCCCAACGATAATTGTTTGTTCATGTTAATGGTAACCCAATAAGTGATTTTCATTTTTGTCTCTTTTCTCTCTTTTGAGTTGTTAATGCCCCTGCGGGGCCAAGAAGAACCTGAATAAATGTTGTTCTCTCACCGGCAATTCTTGATTTTCTTTTCGGCAAACAATGTTTGTTCCTCGTCACAGAGACATCTGTGTCTCGTCATGGTACATAACATTTTAAATGTTAAGCATAGAGAGAGGGAACACACCCAAATATTTCATGATGAAATAATTACCGGATGGCCAAGATTTTGCCAGGTGTCCTTATCATATTACATGTGGGTCCTCATTAAATGATTACTATTCACCCGCGTTGTAACAGTAACGAGTCGCGGAGGGGTATTTTTGTAAATATGTGAAAGTGATGGTCTAAAAGGCACATAGGACAAAAATGAAATCACTTTTGAGTTGTTAATGCCCCTGCGGGGCCAAGAAGAACCTGAATAAATATTGTTCTCTCACCGACAATTCTTGATTTTCTTTTCGGCAAACGATGTTTGTTCCTCGTCACAGAGACATCTGTGTCTCGTCATGGTACATAACATTTTAAATGTTAAGCATAGAGAGAGGGAACACACCCAAATATTTCATGATGAAATAATTAACCCCTCCAGGGGTTACCATTAACATGAACAAACAATTATCGTTGGGCACTATGCCTTTCGTTGATTCGTCTTCGACGATTAGGTTTAACTTACATAACTAGGGGTTCTGCACGTCTGGCTACGTAACGCCTACGGCCTACCCCTACGCAACATACTGCAGAACACCCCATACATTTAATTATTTAATTCTATACTGTTAATACTATTCCGTATTACAGTAATTAATATTAATTACCATCCTAAAAATATTAAACAACACTGAACATCATATAATCGTGAAGGCACATACTGTTCTGCACGTCTGGCTACGTAACGCCTACGGCCTACCCCCTACGCAACATACTGCAGAACACCCCATACATTTAATTATTTCATTCTGAACTGTTAATAATATTAGATAATTAAATCATTAATATTTAATGACATCCTACGCATACCAACACCCCATACATTTAATTATTTCATTCTGAACTGTTAATAATATTAGATAATTAAATCATTAATATTTAATGACATCCTACGCATACCAATAACAATAAAGACAAAAGTGATTTCAATTTTGTCCTATGTGCCTTTTAGACCATCACTTTCACATATTTACAAAAATACCCCTCCGCGACTCGTTACTGTTACAACGCGGGTGAATAGTAATCATTTAATGAGGACCCACATGTAATATGATAAGGACACCTGGCAAACGAGACACAGATGTCTCTGTGACGAGGAACAAACATTGTTTGCCGAAAAGAAAACCAAGAATTGCCGGTGAGAGAACAACATTTATTCAGGTTCTTCTTGGCCCCGCAGGGGCATTAACAACTCAAAAGAGAGAAAAGAGACAAAAATGAAAATCACTTATTGGTAATTACATAGTTGGCGATGTGTATGCAGTCGTTGCCATGGGGTAATGCGATACTCAGGAAATGAAAATAATATGTAATTGATGGTGAATGAATTGTCTGCTCCGGCCATCCGTTCTAATATTACCGGATGGCTAAGATTTTGCCAGTTGTCCTCATCATATTACATGTGGGTCCTCATTAAATGATTACTATTCACCCGCGTTGTAACAGTAACGAGTCGCCGAGGGGTATTTTTGTAAATATGTGAAAGTGATGGTCTAAAAGGCACACATTTCGTCATCCCCCAAAAAACATGGCCAAGATTTTGCCAGGTGTCCTTATCATATTACATGTGGGTCCTCATTAAATGATTACTATTCACCCGCGTTGTAACAGTAACGAGTCGCGGAGGGGTATTTTTGTAAATATGTGAAAGTGATGGTCTAAAAGGCACATAGGACAAAAATGAAATCACTTTTGTCTTTATTGTTATTGGTATGCGTAGGATGTCATTAAATATTAATGATTTAATTATCTAATATTATTAACAGTTCAGAATGAAATAATTAAATGTATGGGGTGTTGGTATGCGTAGGATGTCATTAAATATTAATGATTTAATTATCTAATATTATTAACAGTTCAGAATGAAATAATTAAATGTATGGGGTGTTCTGCAGTATGTTGCGTAGGGGGTAGGCCGTAGGCGTTACGTAGCCAGACGTGCAGAACAGTATGTGCCTTCACGATTATATGATGTTCAGTGTTGTTTAATATTTTTAGGATGGTAATTAATATTAATTACTGTAATACGGAATAGTATTAACAGTATAGAATTAAATAATTAAATGTATGGGGTGTTCTGCAGTATGTTGCGTAGGGGGTAGGCCGTAGGCGTTACGTAGCCAGACGTGCAGAACCCCTAGTTATGTAAGTTAAACCTAATCGTCGAAGACGAATCAACGAAAGGCATAGTGCCCAACGATAATTGTTTGTTCATGTTAATGGTAACCCCTGGAGGGGTTAATTATTTCATCATGAAATATTTGGGTGTGTTCCCTCTCTCTATGCTTAACATTTAAAATGTTATGTACCATGACGAGACACAGATGTCTCTGTGACGAGGAACAAACATTGTTTGCCGAAAAGAAAATCAAGAATTGCGCTATTTACTTCAGATACAAATACCGATTTACATCATCATCACTAGCCAGAGTCTCCTCTACCATCACTTTCCATTCATCAGCCTACGACACACATTTCGTCATCCCCCAAAAAACATATTATTTTCATTTCCTGAGTATCGCATTACCCCATGGCAACGACTGCATACACATCCAAGACCAATCATACGGATTACAAAGAACAGATTCACCATCACACACAAACAATTAAAATTATTCGCCAACTATGTAATTACCAATAAGTGATTTTCATTTTTGTCTCTTTTCTCTCTTTTGAGTTGTTAATGCCCCTGCGGGGCCAAGAAGAACCTGAATAAATGTTGTTCTCTCACCGGCAATTCTTGATTTTCTTTTCGGCAAACAATGTTTGTTCCTCGTCACAGAGACATCTGTGTCTCGTCATGGTACATAACATTTTAAATGTTAAGCATAGAGAGAGGGAACACACCCAAATATTTCATGATGAAATAATTAACCCCTCCAGGGGTTACCATTAACATGAACAAACAATTATCGTTGGGCACTATGCCTTTCGTTGATTCGTCTTCGACGATTAGGTTTAACTTACATAACTAGGGGTTCTGCATGTCTGGCTACGTAACGCCTACGGCCTACCCCCTACGCAACATACTGCAGAACACCCCATACATTTAATTATTTAATTCTATACTGTTAATACTATTCCGTATTACAGTAATTAATATTAA
Organism: Lycium barbarum; assembly: GCF_019175385.1. NCBI lineage: Eukaryota > Viridiplantae > Streptophyta > Magnoliopsida > Solanales > Solanaceae > Lycium > Lycium barbarum. The sequence goes on along the minus strand of NC_083339.1, from coordinate 17,235,852 downwards.
TTACCATCCTAAAAATATTAAACAACACTGAACATCATATAATCGTGAAGGCACATACTGTTCTGCACGTCTGGCTACGTAACGCCTACGGCCTACCCCCTACGCAACATACTGCAGAACACCCCATACATTTAATTATTTCATTCTGAACTGTTAATAATATTAGATAATTAAATCATTAATATTTAATGACATCCTACGCATACCAACACCCCATACATTTAATTATTTCATTCTGAACTATTAATAATATTAGATAATTAAATCATTAATATTTAATGACATCCTACGCATACCAATAACAATAAAGACAAAAGTGATTTCATTTTTGTCCTATGTGCCTTTTAGACCATCACTTTCACATATTTACAAAAATACCCCTCCGCGACTCGTTACTGTTACAACGCGGGTGAATAGTAATCATTTAATGAGGACCCACATGTAATATGATAAGGACACCTGGCAAAATCTTGGCCATCCGGTAATATTAGAACGGATGGCCAAGATGAGACTAAGGAGTTCCCTATATATAGGGACCCGATACACCGGTCTCACCAGACTTTTGTATAGGTCTCATACACTATTCATCTCCCATCCTATCTTCCTCAACTATACGCTAACACACCCCGCCAAATATTTTTCAAATACTTCAAACATGACAACTTTACCAAATATATCCAAATTAACCCCAGATATCCAAGAACACATTATTAAATTACATCGCAGACAATTCATTCACCATCAATTACATATGATCAAACATATTTACCACTATGTTCCTAGTTTAGATCAGCAACTGCACTTGCGCTATTTACTTCAGATACAAATACCGATTTAGATTTTGCCAGGTGTCCTTATCATATTACATGTGGGTCCTCATTAAATGATTACTATTCACCCGCGTTGTAACAGTAACGAGTCGCGGAGGGGTATTTTTGTAAATATGTGAAAGTGATGGTCTAAAAGGCACATAGGACAAAAATGAAATCACTTTTGTCTTTATTGTTATTGGTATGCGTAGGATGTCATTAAATATTAATGATTTAATTATCTAATATTATTAACAGTTCAGAATGAAATAATTAAATGTATGGGGTGTTGGTATGCGTAGGATGTCATTAAATATTAATGATTTAATTATCTAATATTATTAACAGTTCAGAATGAAATAATTAAATGTATGGGGTGTTCTGCAGTATGTTGCGTAGGGGGTAGGCCGTAGGCGTTACGTAGCCAGACGTGCAGAACAGTATGTGCCTTCACGATTATATGATGTTCAGTGTTGTTTAATATTTTTAGGATGGTAATTAATATTAATCACTGTAATACGGAATAGTATTAACAGTATAGAATTAAATAATTAAATGTATGGGGTGTTCTGCAGTATGTTGCGTAGGGGGTAGGCCGTAGGCGTTACGTAGCCAGACGTGCAGAACCCCTAGTTATGTAAGTTAAACCTAATCGTCGAAGACGAATCAACGAAAGGCAGGTGTCCTTATCATTTTTGTCTCTTTTCTCTCTTTGAGTGTTTAAACTACTTGTGTGATTCGTGTAATCTATCATGATCTAGTTCCTGTTTGTGTTTGTTTTAGTGGCATTATGCACGGTTAAGCTTATGTTAATCCTGCTTCCAGTATTGTAGTCGATTAGCTCTATGCTCTGCACCAATTCGGGTTAATCATGTGCTAGTTGGGTCTATATTGATTATTTAGTCTTCATTTTATTGGTTCTATACATTAGTTTCTAGTTTGCCAATTATGTGGATGTGCCTACTTAGTGGTTCTGCAGTGTTTCATTTTGTGTCTTATCTTGATCAGCCATACGTATTCAGCTTATAACAATTTAAGTATAGCTTGTATGTTCAATAATGATTGTTCACCTATCAGTTCAGTAGCTATTGGGTTGTGCCATACAGGCCCAACTTCGGTTTGCTTGTGCATCAGTTAATCTGTGGTTTTGCTTGACTATATCTTTATATGATATCATATGTTAGTTAGGTTTATTCTTATTCCATGTACTAGTTTAGCAGAAATCCTATTGATACAATTGTATGTGTTTATTTGGATGTTTCAGTAGCTTAACATAAAAGTGAATATCGTTTCAGTCTGATGTCTCTTTCATATTAGCTTAGCAAGAGCATATTTATCTTTTATGTCTTTAAAGTTGTTGGTTCGACTTGAGCCTTGATTTGTCATTTGTGTCATGGTAACCTAATTTAGAGTATGGCAATTGCCTTCCTTATTTGACTAGAATATGTTGTTAAGGTCAGCTGGTAATTAAAAAATGAGTTTCAACATGTTGGACTAAGTCATAAACCTATCTTCTGAATCTCATCTATCTATACTAAAATGCCAGCCTTGGTTTTGTATTGTTTGAATCCCCTGGATATGAGTTCCTACACTAAAGTCCCTGTTTGTTCTATGAGAATTTTGATAAGTGTTTAGCATTAGCATAAGCTCATCTGATCTACTTAGCTGAGTGTGTATTAGTTCAATTAAAACATCATGCCTGTTACCCTTTTGCCATTTTTAATTTGGTTGCTATTGTAATCTATACCTAGTTATGACATTAGCATATGGTGTAACTTTAAAATAGTTTGGAGTTACTGGTGAGACTTCAAACTGATGACAATATTTAGGTGTAACTTTGGTTTCAGTATAGTTTGTTTCAGTTTCTAGTTATGGCTGCTTTTTTTTTTTTTTTCTCTTTTAAGGGTATTTCTAAATCTCATATAAGTAGGATCAGTTTTCTCATAATTTGGGAACTAATAGCAAAGTGCTATTGGAAGTGAAATGAGTTAGAAAAGTGCCCTTAATTTGTGCAAGGTAATCATGTGTTAAAACCAGTACCTGAGCTGAGTTGGTTTTAGTCAACAATATGGAATTTAGTTCGGTGACTGAAAATAGTTTAATACTTATAGTATGACCATGTTTCTTACTGTAGGCTCAAGTGTTTGGGTCTTCTTAATGCATAGAAAACATTTTTTTTCTCGAGTCTGTAGGATGAGTATGATGAAATTGTGATCAGATATTAGAGGGGTTCAAATCTGCCTCAAATTGATAATCTTAAAAGATTGCATTATTAGAAGAGTGATACTTGTCTGCTATGCCTGTTGAGATTGTGCCATTTTGTTGGGAATTTACATTCAAGAGACTTGAAAAAATGTTGTTTATTGGAGCTGTTTGTGTTGGGAAGTTGAGGGGAGTTGGTAATGGTGAAGGGATCTGTTTACTGATAATGGTAATTATATTATTGATTTGTATTTCAAGAGGGATAGGGGTGATTTAAAAGCTGCTAGTGATGCAGATTTTGATTTAGTTTCAATTCTGTCCAGTTAATTCTGTGTTCCTACTCATGCATAAACCTTTGAATGTTCAAATCTGCCATAGTCCTTTGTTGAACTCAGTTGTCATTGCATGCATCCTTGAGTAAATCGATTTGAAATACTGAATGAAAATTGGTTTGAAATCTCACATGTATTCTTGATGAATGGCCATTCATTTAATTGTCAGAACTTAATCCTTGATGCCTGCTGTCTGTTTGGCTACACTTATGCTCCAAACATTAATCTTCTATACATCCTTATGAATGTGTATACGAGATATACTTAAGCACACGCATTGTATACACAACCTACCGACCTGTTGAATTTGTATTTTTTCATATTCATTGATTAGATACTAATCCCTTTCCTTTTTTTTTCATTTTTTTATGCATGACCATCACGTATGAGTCCGAAGGACTCGTTCTGCTCCGCATTCGGTTTGGGCTAAGGCCCAACGTGAATCTCCTCTCCGTATCAACCCAACAGCAGTCCAGGAAAGGGAGACTGCTGGGCCGAAACCCAGCAGTTGCCCAGTGATAAGCAGCAGCGGCCCAGCAAAAAATAAGAGCTGCTGGGCCGAAGCCCAACAGCGAACAAGGCCCAACAGTCTCAAAATGGCTGGGCCCATTTGATTCCCTCTTTTTTTATTTTCATTTTCGTTTGATTTGTATTATGTGACTAACATTTTACTTTGTCTTATTCTTGCTGATTTAGATGAACTTAGTGAGTTAATTCTAACATATTGGGTAGTAAATTTAGGAGAAAATTCATAAATCAATCTCCCATAAGTTTCATCTTTCTTCTTTTATATTGACGGTACCCATAATATTTACCCCTAGGATAATTAGTGGCATAAATCACTTTGAGTTGAGGGAATCACATTTTATTCTTATTACACTACTTCCAAAACATCACCAATGTGCAAAAAATGTAAATTCAGGCATATTTTAAATAATCCTTCAAAGTTTGAGTCAATCATGCAATGTCCTTAATTAAGCATAGTTATTAAAATAAAAGGAGAAAGAAAACTCGCATCTTGTCTATATTCTTAAATTGCAAAATCAATTAATATTTTGCCACTTCTTGTTTCAAATATTTAGTTAAACGTTGCATAAACTCACGTTTCTTTCTACTTATATATTTCATGCAAATTTTATTTTAAACAGCATTATTATTTAAAGTCTTTGCAACATTTATAAGTTTATTTTAAATGGCATTGTGAAGTTCCTTTTATGCAAATTATCATATTTTTCTACAAATTTCATTCTAAATAGCATTTTATCTAAAGCCTTAAAGATATTTATAAATTCTATAGCATTTGAACCCCTTCAATACTAATTATTATATTATTCTATAAATTTCATTAGCACGTTTGCCTAAGAGCCTTAGCATATTCATAAACTTTATTTCAAACAGCATCCTAAAATCTCTTTTTATGCGAATTACTAGTCCCATTTTTAAACAGCATTATTATTTGAAATCTTTTATAAATGGTGTTTTTTAAAATCTTCTTTTGCACAAATTGTTATATCTTTTTTTACAAATCTTATTTGCATGAGCCATTTTTCTAAAATTTAAATACTATATCCAACATCGATTAATTAACTTAAGTTTGGTCGGATAACCGTAAGTTAACGGATTCTAAAGGATGCCTAACCCCTTCCCTTTAGTATAATATAGAACCCTTACCTAGAATCATATTGGTTAAGCAGACTATTAACAGAGGTTTAGTTAGCTTTACCTTAGTTAATAATTAGGTGTCCTAATTCACCGTAAAATCAATTAGGTGGCGACTCCTTAAAATAAATAATATAGGAATCTCTAATATGTTGTACTCCGCTCTAACCCGGTTAAAATGGGGTATAACAGCTTGGCGACTCCCGCTGGGGAGCTTTTAGGTTCTTAACCATAACAACTTAGGTTAATAATTAAATTTGTTGGATGTTTGGTTGTTTTCTTTATTTTTTGCCTTTATTGCTTCTTTATTTTTTTTATGTTCTTTTAAGTGATTGTTTTATTATGTAAATTTTCTATGTAATATGTATGTTATTGCTTTCCTTAAATTGGCATTCCGCTCATATTTCTTCCATTCCTGGAAAACTCACACATATTCACACACTTAAAGCGGCTTCGCAGGTTGCGCCCGTGCACTACTAAATTAGCCCTTTAGTTGGATTGGTCTAGTGGATTTAGTCGATCAGCGGTGCAGTCGACGGCCACGGACTTTCCACTCCCAAGTTGTCCGCTTGGGGGAGCCTTGCGTCATAAGAAAACAACTCCTACTCAGCCTAAGATAGAGCTAAGCCAAAACCCTTTAAGGGCATGCACGAACCTAGGAGGCTTAATACCCGGGGTGTATTAAGTCCATTAGTCAACCTCTTCCAAATGTCCAGGTGGGTCTACGACCCCGAGCGACGGTTATCACGTTATGTGCATTGATTTGAAGGATGAATGTGCGTTATGTGGACCATGTGCTATTTAGGTAGAACTAACCATTTGTGAACGCAGGTGACCATTAGTCAACACAATGCCTACCCGAGATTCAGCATGGTTTTGAGCGTCCCTTCCCAACTAACAGCATGGTGGGTTGATTTGGGGGATTACGGACAGCGGGTTGTACGTGGAGCATTGGGACACTTACCGTCTTTGATGGATATCCAGCCCTGCAGAGACATCATCGAGGCTGCAACCGTGTTTTGGGATGAAAAGAGGGTCGTGTTTAGATTTGGCAACATTGAGATGACTCCGTTGTTAGAGGAAATAGGAGGCTATATAGAAAATGTGGCATTATTACGTAAACCAAGAAAATGGCAGAACTGTGGCATGATTATTCCGAGGCAACCTTTACCAAAAGAATTTGCTGACAGCTTCGGGTTCAGAGAGGGTAAAGGTGTGGAATGTTTGCAGAAGTCTATGATACCACTCGAGTATTTGTATCACAGATTCGGTTATCAAAGGAGTTTCGTCGATCATCAGGATGAATTCTTCTCATATGACTCTTGGAAGCAGAAACGGTGCTTCGGTTTCGCAGTATGTTTTTTAGGGACTATAGTATTTCCTAAAGGAACCACAAAAGACATTCACACCCATCTTGTTATTGTAACTAAGGCTCTTTTTGGTGGCATCGACGGGAAACACTACACTCTGGTCCCTATGGTCGTGGCAGATATCTACCGAGCATTAGGTCGTTGTAAACACGGGTATAAACATTTCGAAGGATGCAACTTGCTTCTGCAAATTTGGTTAATGGAACATCTTCGGAAAGTCAACGGGGGTCTAGAATTCCGGAAGCCGACGGGTGAGAATCACGTTCTGGGTCACGTTCCAGGTGCTATCTTAACAGCAAAATCATTTGAGAAACCAAAGTGTGTGAAGGAGTGGGTAGAATTGCTTAGCCATTTGAACGATGACTCGATGCAATGGATGTTCAGTTGGTTTCCGTCCGAGGTTTTGGTGTTTCGAACGAAGATCATACCATTTTTGGTCTTGATAGGACTTCGAGGTTTGTAGCCTTACGCCCCGCTGAGAGTTTTGAGACAATCAGGGAGGAAGCAAAACATACCTTTAGTGGCAGATATGAATCACTACTGTGCTGACTACAAAGAAGGGAAAATTCCTTTTGCAAAAGAGGTTATTCGCATGTGGAAATTGAAAGAGACTACAAAAGCAGATTCAGTGGAGCCAAATAGATACCAAGCTGGGTGCGAGGACAACTATATGGAATGGCTGGCCGCTGATTTGGAGGAATCAATCAAACTCGGCGTTAGTTTGAAAGATCGGATTAAGGATGGGGAAGCCGAAGCATTCATCTTACTCCGACAATTGCGTAAGAAAAATCTTGTTTCTGAAATTGAGCATCATGCGCAACTTAAGGAAAAGGAAAGGGAAGTAGAGAATTGGAAACAACAAGCACTTAGCTACGAGCAAAGCATGCAAGAGCTGGATACACTGCTGGCTGAGCAGGGCGATACTTGTATCAAAGAGGGCATCAAAACAGGGGGTGTTCTAGCTATGTCATACCTTGCCCAGAATCACCGAAAGATTGATCAGTCAATTCGGGCAACCAAGAAACTCAAGAGCGACGAAGGGCCATCTTCATTTTAGTTAACTTGTTCAATAGGCATTGTAATAATTTCTTTTGCATTGGGATTTTAAGCACTGTATTCGTTTTTGGGCCTTCAATTAATAGCGCACTGGAATGACGCATGACTACATATTTTATCCTTCAAATCCACGCTAAGCCTACCTTTGGCACAAAAAGGGTCCCTTGCATAATAGGACGCATTGATATGTTTTGCTATTCAATATATGTTTGTTTGCTATATGCGTTTCGTTTGCTACACAATATATGTTGGTTCGACATGCAATATGCGTTTCTTTCAACGTTATTTACTAAATTTTCACATTAATTTCAAAGCAAGCATTTGCCCTGTACTAACGCAGTGTTCTTCATTTTTAAAGGTTATTTTAATTCTTATTATCCCCCCAAAGGTTGATTCGCGTTGACTGCGAACTGGCAGACCATCCATACTTCACGAGATCAAAAGCACGAACATCCGGCAATATGAATGATTCAGGGGCATCCGAACAAACTGGCCTGGGACTCGTCACTCTTCCAAGAGAGGAACCTGAGGCTTCGGGAGGGGGAAATGATGAGATCATTGCCCAATTGTTGCAGCAAATGGCCAATATGCAAACCGAAATTGAGCGACTGCGGAATCTCACCAATCTGTCCATCACCCTGAACGCCCCTCACCCTGAACAAAGAACAAACGCGACAATTCCACCATCCTTTTCGCCTGTCGATTCGCCCGCTCCACAACCTTCTCCCTCAAACCCTCCGCTTTACACAGTCCACCCAAATACCTCCAACCCCCAACAAACTAACCAACAACAATCCACTTCACAACAATCAAATCCACAACAAGCCATTCCACACCAGAACCTGAATAAATGTTGTTCTCTCACCGGCAATTCTTGATTTTCTTTTCGGCAAACAATGTTTGTTCCTCGTCACAGAGACATCTGTGTCTCGTCATGGTACATAACATTTTAAATGTTAAGCATAGAGAGAGGGAACACACCCAAATATTTCATGATGAAATAATTAACCCCTCCAGGGGTTACCATTAACATGAACAAACAATTATCGTTGGGCACTATGCCTTTCGTTGATTCGTCTTCGACGATTAGGTTTAACTTACATAACTAGGGGTTCTGCACGTCTGGCTACGTAACGCCTACGGCCTACCCCCTACGCAACATACTGCAGAACACCCCATACATTTAATTATTTAATTCTATACTGTTAATACTATTCCGTATTACAGTAATTAATATTAATTACCATCCTAAAAATATTAAACAACACTGAACATCATATAATCGTGAAGGTACATACTGTTCTGCACGTCTGGCTACGTAACGCCTACGGCCTACCCCCTACGCACAAGATTTTGCCAGGTGTCCTTATCATATTACATGTGGGTCCTCATTAAATGATTACTATTCACCCGCGTTGTCTCTTTTCTCTCTTTTGAGTTGTTAATGCCCCTGCGGGGCCAAGAAGAACCTGAATAAATGTTGTTCTCTCACCGGCAATTCTTGATTTTCTTTTCGGCAAACAATGTTTGTTCCTCGTCACAGAGACATCTGTGTCTCGTCATGGTAACAATACCCCTCCGCGACTCGTTACTGTTACAACGCGGGTGAATAGTAATCATTTAATGAGGACCCACATGTAATATGATAAGGACACCTGGCAAAATCTTGGCCAAGATTTTGCCAGGTGTCCTTATCATATTACATGTGGGTCCTCATTAAATGATTACTATTCACCCGCGTTGTAACAGTAACTAGGGGTTCTGCACGTCTGGCTACGTAACGCCTACGGCCTACCCCCTACGCAACATACTGCAGAACGTCTTGGATGTGTATGCAGTCGTTGCCATGGGGTAATGCGATACTCAGGAAATGAAAATAATATGTTTTTTGGGGGATGACGAAATGTGTGTCGTAGGCTGATGAATGGAAAATGATGGTAGAGGAGACTCTGGCTAGTGATGATGATGTAAATCGGTATTTGTATCTGAAGTAAATAGCGCAAGTGCAGTTGCTGATCTAAACTAGGAACATAGTGGTAAATATGTTTGATCATATGTAATTGATGGTGAATGAATTGTCTGCGATGTAATTTAATAATGTGTTCTTGGATATCTGGGGTTAATTTGGATATATTTGGTAAAGTTGTCATGTTTGAAGTATTTGAAAAATATTTGGCGGGGTGTGTTAGCGTATAGTTGAGGAAGATAGGATGGGAGATGAATGCCCCTGCGGGGCCAAGAAGAACCTGAATAAATGTTGTTCTCTCACCGGCAATTCTTGATTTTCTTTTCGGCAAACAATGTTTGTTCCTCGTCACAGAGACATCTGTGTCTCGTCATGGTACATAACATTTTAAATGTTAAGCATAGAGAGAGAGAACACACCCAAAAATTTCATGATGAAATAATTAACCCCTCCAGGGGTTACCATTAACATGAACAAACAATTATCGTTGGGCACTATGCCTTTCGTTGATTCGCCTTCGACGATTAGGTTTAACTTACATAACTAGGGGTTCTGCACGTCTGGCTACGTAACGCCTACGGCCTACCCCCTACGCAACATACTGCAGAACACCCCATACATTTAATTATTTAATTCTATACTGTTAATACTATTCCGTATTACAGTAATTAATATTAATTACCATCCTAAAAATATTAAACAACACTGAACATCATATAATCGTAAAGGCACATACTGTTCTGCACGTCTGGCTACGTAACGCCTAGAATTAAATAATTAAATGTATGGGGTGTTCTGCAGTATGTTGCGTAGGGGGTAGGCCGTAGGCGTTACGTAGCCAGACGTGCAGAACCCCTAGTTATGTAAGTTAAACCTAATCGTCGAAGACGAATCAACGAAAGGCATAGTGCCCAACGATAATTGTTTGTTCATGTTAATGGTAACCCCTGGAGGGGTTAATTATTTCATCATGAAATATTTGGGTGTGTTCCCTCTCTCTACCATCACTTTCCATTCATCAGCCTACGACACACATTTCGTCATCCCCCAAAAAACATATTATTTTCATTTCCTGAGTATCGCATTACCCCATGGCAACGACTGCATACACATCCAAGACCAATCATACGGATTACAAAGAACAGATTCACCATCACACACAAACAATTAAAATTAGTCGCCAACTATGTAATTACCAATAAGTGATTTTCATTTTTGTCTCTTTTCTCTCTTTTGAGTTGTTAATGCCCCTGCGGGGCCAAGAAGAACCTGAATAAATGTTGTTCTCTCACCGGCAATTCTTGATTTTCTTTTCGGCAAACAATGTTTGTTCCTCGTCACAGAGACATCTGTGTCTCGTCATGGTACATAACATTTTAAATGTTAAGCATAGAGAGAGGGAACACACCCAAATATTTCATGATGAAATAATTAACCCCTCCAGGGGTTACCATTAACATGAACAAACAATTATCGTTGGGCACTATGCCTTTCGTTGATTCGTCTTCGACGATTAGGTTTAACTTACATAACTAGGGGTTCTGCACGTCTGGCTACGTAACGCCTACGGCCTACCCCCTACGCAACATACTGCAGAACACCCCATACATTTAATTATTTAATTCTATACTGTTAATACTATTCCGTATTACAGTAATTAATATTAATTACCATCCTAAAAATATTAAACAACACTGAACATCATATAATCGTGAAGGCACATACTGTTCTGCACGTCTGGCTACGTAACGCCTACGGCCTACCCCCTACGCAACATACTGCAGAACACCCCATACATTTAATTATTTCATTCTGAACTGTTAATAATATTAGATAATTAAATCATTAATATTTAATGACATCCTACGCATACCAACACCCCATACATTTAATTATTTCATTCTGAACTGTTAATAATATTAGATAATTAAATCATTAATATTTAATGACATCCTACGCATACCAATAACAATAAAGACAAAAGTGATTTCATTTTTGTCCTATGTGCCTTTTAGACCATCACTTTCACATATTTACAAAAATACCCCTCCGCGACTCGTTACTGTTACAACGCGGGTGAATAGTAATCATTTAATGAGGACCCACATGTCATATGATAAGGACACCTGGCAAAATCTTGGCCATCCGGTAATATTGCCGGTGAGAGAACAACATTTAAATGTTAAGCATAGAGAGAGGGAACACACCCAAATATTTCATGATGAAATAATTAACCCCTCCAGGGGTTACCATTAACATGAACAAACAATTATCGTTGGGCACTATGCCTTTCGTTGATTCGTCTTCGACGATTAGGTTTAACTTACATAACTAGGGGTTCTGCACGTCTGGCTACGTAACGCCTACGGCCTAACCCCTACGCAACATACTGCAGAACACCCCATACATTTAATTATTTAATTCTATACTGTTAATACTATTCCGTATTACAGTAATTAATATTAATTACCATCCTAAAAATATTAAACAACACTGAACATCATATAATCGTGAAGGCACATACTGTTCTGCACGTCTGGCTACGTAACGCCTACGGCCTACCCCCTACGCAACATACCGGATGGCCAAGATTTTGCCAGGTGTCCTTATCATATTACATGTGGGTCCTCATTAAATGATTACTATTCACCCGCGTTGTAACAGTAACTAGTCGCGGAGGGGTATTTTTGTAAATATGTGAAAGTGATGGTCTAAAAGGCACATAGGACAAAAATAAAATCACTTTTGTCTTTATTGTTATTGGTATGCGTAGGATGTCATTAAATATTAATGATTTAATTATCTATTATTATTAACAGTTCAGAATGAAATAATTAAATGTATGGGGTGTTGGTATGCGTAGGATGTCATTAAATATTAATGATTTAATTATCTAATATTATTAACAGTTCAGAATGAAATAATTAAATGTATGGGGTGTTCTGCAGTATGTTGCGTAGGGGGTAGGCCGTAGGCGTTACGTAGCCAGACGTGCAGAACAGTATGTGCCTTCACGATTATATGATGTTCAGTGTTGTTTAATATTTTTAGGATGGTAATTAATATTAATTACTGTAATACGGAATAGTATTAACAGTATAGAATTAAATAATTAAATGTATGGGGTGTTCTGCAGTATGTTGCGTAGGGGGTAGGCCGTAGGCGTTACGTAGCCAGACGTGCAGAACCCCTAGTTATGTAAGTTAAACCTAATCGTCGAAGAAGAATCAACGAAAGGCATAGTGCCCAACGATAATTGTTTGTTCATGTTAATGGTAACCCCTGGAGGGGTTAATTATTTCATCATGAAATATTTGGGTGTGTTCCCTCTCTCTATGCTTAACATTTAAAATGTTATGTACCATGACGAGACACAGATGTCTCTGTGACGAGGAACAAACATTGTTTGCCGAAAAGAAAATCAAGAATTGCCGGTGAGAGAACAACATTTATTCAGGTTCTTCTTGGCCCCGCAGGGGCATTAACAACTCAAAAGAGAGAAAAGAGACATTAACATGAACAAACAATTATCGTTGGGCACTATGCCTTTCGTTGATTCGTCTTCGACGATTAGGTTTAACTTACATAACTAGGGGTAGGCACGTCTGGCTACGTAACGCCTACGGCCTACCCCCTACGCAACATACTGCAGAACCCCTAGTTATGTGATTTCATTTTTGTCCTATGTGCCTTTTAGACCATCACTTTCACATGTTTACAAAGATACCCCTCCGCGACTCGTTACTGTTACAACGCGGGTGAATAGTAATCATTTAATGAGGACCCACATGTAATATGATAAGGACACCTGGCAAAATCTTGGCCATCAAGAATTGCCGGTGAGAGAACAACATTTATTCAGGTTCTTCTTGGCCCCGCAGGGGCATTAACAACTCAAAAGAGAGAACCTGAATAAATGTTGTTCTCTCACCGGCAATTCTTGATTTTCTTTTCGGCAAACAATGTTTGTTCCTCGTCACAGAGACATCTGTGTCTCGTCATGGTACATAACATTTTAAATGTTAAGCATAGAGAGAGGGAACACACCCAAATATTTCATGAGACCGGTGTATCGGGTCCCTATATATAGGGAACTCCTTAGTCTCATCTTGGCTATCCGTTCTAATATTACCGGATGGCCGAGATTTTGCCAGGTGTCCTTATCATAGTACATGTGGGTCCTCATTAAATGATTACTATTCACCCGCGTTGTAACAGTAACGAGTCGCGGAGGGGTATTTTTGTAAATATGTGAAAGTGATGGTCGAAAAGGCACATAGGACAAAAATGAAATCACTTTTGTCTTTATTGTTATTGGTATGCGTAGGATGTCATTAAATATTAATGATTTAATTATCTAATATTATTAACAGTTCAGAATGAAATAATTAAATGTATGGGGTGTTGGTATGCGTAGGATGTCATTAAATATTAATGATTTAATTATCTAATATTATTAACAGTTCAGAATGAAATAATTAAATGTATGGGGTGTTCTGCAGTATGTTGCGTAGGGGGTAGGCCGTAGGCGTTACGTAGCCAGACGTGCAGAACAGTATGTGCCTTCACGATTATATGATGTTCAGTGTTGTTTAATATTTTTAGGATGGTAATTAATATTAATTACTGTAATACGGAATAGTATTAACAGTATAGAATTAAATAATTAAATGTATGGGGTGTTCTGCAGTATGTTGCGTAGGGGGTAGGCCGTATGCGTTACGTAGCCAGACGTGCAGAACCCCTAGTTATGTAAGTTAAACCTAATCGTCGAAGACGAATCAACGAAAGGCATAGTGCCCAACGATAATTGTTTGTTCATGTTAATGGTAACCCCTGGAGGGGTTAATTATTTCATCATGAAATATTTGGGTGTGTTCCCTCTCTCTATGCTTAACATTTAAAATGTTATGTACCATGACGAGACACAGATGTCTCTGTGACGAGGAACAAACATTGTTTGCCGAAAAGAAAATCAAGAATTGCCGGTGAGAGAACAACATTTATTCAGGTTCTTCCTGGCCCCGCAGGGGCATTAACAACTCAAAAGAGAGAAAAGAGACAAAAATGAAAATCACTTATTGGTAATTACATAGTTGGCGAATAATTTTAATTGTTTGTGTGTGATGGTGAATCTGTTCTTTGTAATCCGTATGATTGGTCTTGGATGTGTATGCAGTCGTTGCCATGGGGTAATGCGATACTCAGGAAATGAAAATAATATGTTTTTTGGGGGATGACGAAATGTGTGTCGTAGGCTGATGAATGGAAAGTGATGGTAGAGGAGACTCTGGCTAGTGATGATGATGTAAATCGGTATTTGTATCTGAAGTAAATAGCGCAAGTGCAGTTGCTGATCTAAACTAGGAACATAGTGGTAAATATGTTTGATCATATGTAATTGATGGTGAATGAATTGTCTGCGATGTAATTTAATAATGTGTTCTTGGATATCTGGGGTTAATTTGGATATATTTGGTAAAGTTGTCATGTTTGAAGTATTTGAAAAATATTTGGCGGGGTGTGTTAGCGTATAGTTGATGAAGATAGGATGGGAGATGAATAGTGTATGAGACCTATACAAAAGTCTGGTGAGACCGGTGTATCGGGTCAAGATTTTGCCAGGTGTCCTTATCATATTACATGTGGGTCCTCATTAAATGATTACTATTCACCCGCGTTGTAACAGTAACGAGTCGCGGAGGGGTATTTTTGTAAATATGTGAAAGTGATGGTCTAAAAGGCACATAGGACAAAAATGAAATCACTTTTGTCTTTATTGTTATTGGTATGCGTAGGATGTCATTAAATATTAATGATTTAATTATCTAATATTATTAACAGTTCAGAATGAAATAATTAAATGTATGGGGTGTTGGTATGCGTAGGATGTCATTAAATATTAATGATTTAATTATCAAATATTATTAACAGTTCAGAATGAAATAATTAAATGTATGAGGTGTTCTGCAGTATGTTGCGTAGGGGGTAGGCCGTAGGCGTTACGTAGCCAGACGTGCAGAACAGTATGTGCCTTCACGATTATATGATGTTCAGTGTTGTTTAATATTTTTAGGATGGTAATTAATATTAATTACTGTAATACGGCCTCACCAGACTTTTGTATAGGTCTCATACACTATTCATCTCCCATCCTATCTTCCTCAACTATACGCTAACACACCCCGCCAAATATTTTTCAAATACTTCAAACATGACAACTTTACCAAATATATCCAAATTAACCCCAGATATCCAAGAACACATTATTAAATTACATCGCAGACAATTCATTCACCATCAATTACATATGATCAAACATATTTACCACTATGTTCCTAGTTTAGATCAGCAACTGCACTTGCGCTATTTACTTCAGATACAAATATCGATTTACATCATCATCACTAGCCAGAGTCTCCTCTACCATCACTTTCCATTCATCAGCCTACGACACACATTTCGTCATCCCCCAAAAAACATATTATTTTCATTTCCTGAGTATCGCATTACCCCATGGCAACGACTGCATACACATCCAAGACCAATCATACGGATTACAAAGAACAGATTCACCATCACACACAAACAATTAAAATTATTCGCCAACTATGTAATTACCAATAAGTGATTTTCATTTTTGTCTCTTTTCTCTCTTTTGAGTTGTTAATGCCCCTGCGGGGCCAAGAAGAACCTGAATAAATGTTGTTCTCTCACCGGCAATTCTTGATTTTCTTTTCGGCAAACAATGTTTGTTCCTCGTCACAGAGACATCTGTGTCTCGTCATGGTACATAACATTTTAAATGTTAAGCATAGAGGGAGGGAACACACCCAAATATTTCATGATGAAATAATTAACCCCTCCAGGGGTTACCATTAACATGAACAAACAATTATCGTTGGGCACTATGCCTTTCGTTGATTCGTCTTCGACGATTAGGTTTAACTTACATAACTAGGGGTTCTGCACGTCTGGCTACGTAACGCCTACGGCCTACCCCCTACGCAACATACTGCAGAACACCCCATACATTTAATTATTTAATTCTATATTGTTAATACTATTCCGTATTACAGTAATTAATATTAATTACCATCCTAAAAATATTAAACAACACTGAACATCATATAATCGTGAAGGCACATACTGTTCTGCACGTCTGGCTACGTAACGCCTACGGCCTACCCCCTACGCAACATACTGCAGAACACCCCATACATTTAATTATTTCATTCTGAACTGTTAATAATATTAGATAACTAAATCATTAATATTTAATGACATCCTACGCATACCAACACCCCATACATTTAATTATTTCATTCTGAACTGTTAATAATATTAGATAATTAAATCATTAATATTTAATGACATCCTACGCATACCAATAACAATAAAGACAAAAGTGATTTCATTTTTGTCCTATGTGCCTTTTAGACCATCACTTTCACATATTTACAAAAATACCCCTCCGCGAATCGTTACTGTTACAACGCGGGTGAATAGTAATCATTTAATGAGGACCCACATGTATTATGATAAGGACACCTGGCAAAATCTTGGCCATCCGGTAATATTAGAACGGATGGCCAAGATGAGACTAAGGAGTTCCCTATATATAGGGACCCGATACACCGGTCTCACCAGACTTTTGTATAGGTCTCATACACTATTCATCTCCCATCCTATCTTCCTCAACTATACGCTAACACACCCCGCCAAATATTTTTCAAATACTTCAAACATGACAACTTTACCAAATATATCCAAATTAACCCCAGATATCCAAGAACACATTATTAAATTACATCGCAGACAATTCATTCACCATCAATTACATATGATCAAACATATTTACCACTATGTTCCTAGTTTAGATCAGCAACTGCACTTGCGCTATTTACTTCAGATACAAATACCGATTTACATCATCATCACTAGCCAGAGTCTCCTCTACCATCACTTTCCATTCATCAGCCTACGACACACATTTCGTCATCCCCCAAAAAACATATTATTTTCATTTCCTGAGTATCGCATTACCCCATGGCAACGACTGCATACACATCCAAGACCAATCATACGGATTACAAAGAACAGATTCACCATCACACACAAACAATTAAAATTATTCGCCAACTATGTAATTACCAATAAGTGATTTTCATTTTTGTCTCTTTTCTCTCTTTTGAGTTGTTAATGCCCCTGCGGGGCCAAGAAGAACCTGAATAAATGTTGTTCTCTCACCGGCAATTCTTGATTTTCTTTTCGGCAAACAATGTTTGTTCCTCGTCACAGAGACATCTGTGTCTCGTCATGGTACATAACATTTTAAATGTTAAGCATAGAGAGAGGGAACACACCCAAATATTTCATGATGAAATAATTAACCCCTCCAGGGGTTACCATTAACATGAACAAACAATTATCGTTGGGCACTATGCCTTTCGTTGATTCGTCTTCGACGATTAGGTTTAACTTACATAACTAGGGGTTCTGCACGTCTGGCTACGTAACGCCTACGGCCTACCCCCTACGCAACATACTGCAGAACACCCCATACATTTAATTATTTAATTCTATACTGTTAATACTATTCCGTATTACAGTAATTAATATTAATTACCATCCTAAAAATATTAAACAACACTGAACATCATATAATCGTGAAGGCACATACTGTTCTGCACGTCTGGCTACGTAACGCCTACGGCCTACCCCCTACGCAACATACTGCAGAACACCCCATACATTTAATTATTTCATTCTGAACTGTTAATAATATTAGATAATTAAATCATTAATATTTAATGACATCCTACGCATACCAACACCCCATACATTTAATTATTTCATTCTGAACTGTTAATAATATTAGATAATTAAATCATTAATATTTAATGACATCCTACGCATACCAATAACAATAAAGACAAAAGTGATTTCATTTTTGTCCTATGTGCCTTTTAGACCATCACTTTCACATATTTACAAAAATACCCCTCCGCGACTCGTTACTGTTACAACGCGGGTGAATAGTAATCATTTAATGAGGACCCACATGTAATATGATAAGGACACCTGGCAAAATCTTGGCCATCCGGTAATATTAGAACGGATGGCCAAGATGAGACTAAGGAGTTCCCTATATATAGGGACCCGATACACCGGTCTCACCAGACTTTTGTATAGGTCTCATACACTATTCATCTCCCATCCTATCTTCCTCAACTATACGCTAACACACCCCGCCAAATATTTTTCAAATACTTCAAACATGACAACTTTACCAAATATATCCAAATTAACCCCAGATATCCAAGAACACATTATTAAATTACATCGCAGACAATTCATTCACCATCAATTACATATGATCAAACATATTTACCACTATGTTCCTAGTTTAGATCAGCAACTGCACTTGCGCTATTTACTTCAGATACAAATACCGATTTACATCATCATCACTAGCCAGAGTCTCCTCTACCATCACTTTCCATTCATCAGCCTACGACACACATTTCGTCATCCCCCCAAAAACATATTATTTTCATTTCCTGAGTATCGCATTACCCCATGGCAACGACTGCATACACATCCAAGACCAATCATACGGATTACAAAGAACAGATTCACCATCACACACAAACAATTAAAATTATTCGCCAACTATGTAATTACCAATAAGTGATTTTCATTTTTGTCTCTTTTCTCTCTTTTGAGTTGTTAATGCCCCTGCGGGGCCAAGAAGAACCTGAATAAATGTTGTTCTCTCACCGGCAATTCTTGATTTTCTTTTCGGCAAACAATGTTTGTTCCTCGTCACAGAGACATCTGTGTCTCGTCATGGTACATAACATTTTAAATGTTAAGCATAGAGAGAGGGAACACACCCAAATATTTCATGATGAAATAATTAACCCCTCCAGGGGTTACCATTAACATGAACAAACAATTATCGTTGGGCACTATGCCTTTCGTTGATTCGTCTTCGACGATTAGGTTTAACTTACATAACTAGGGGTTCTGCACGTCTGGCTACGTAACGCCTACGGCCTACCCCCTACGCAACATACTGCAGAACACCCCATACATTTAATTATTTAATTCTATACTGTTAATACTATTCCGTATTACAGTAATTAATATTAATTACCATCCTAAAAATATTAAACAACACTGAACATCATATAATCGTGAAGGCACATACTGTTCTGCACGTCTGGCTACGTAACGCCTACGGCCTACCCCCTACGCAACATACTGCAGAACACCCCATACATTTAATTATTTCATTCTGAACTGTTAATAATATTAGATAATTAAATCATTAATATTTAATGACATCCTACGCATACCAACACCCCATACATTTAATTATTTCATTCTGAACTGTTAATAATATTAGATAATTAAATCATTAATATTTAATGACATCCTACGCATACCAATAACAATAAAGACAAAAGTGATTTCATTTTTGTCCTATGTGCCTTTTAGACCATCACTTTCACATATTTACAAAAATACCCCTCCGCGACTCGTTACTGTTACAACGCGGGTGAATAGTAATCATTTAATGAGGACCCACATGTAATATGATAAGGACACCTGGCAAAATCTTGGCCATCCGGTAATATTAGAACGGATGGCCAAGATGAGACTAAGGAGTTCCCTATATATAGGGACCCGATACACCGGTCTCACCAGACTTTTGTATAGGTCTCATACACTATTCATCTCCCATCCTATCTTCCTCAACTATACGCTAACACACCCCGCCAAATATTTTTCAAATACTTCAAACATGACAACTTTACCAAATATATCCAAATTAACCCCAGATATCCAAGAACACATTATTAAATTACATCGCAGACAATTCATTCACCATCAATTACATATGATCAAACATATTTACCACTATGTTCCTAGTTTAGATCAGCAACTGCACTTGCGCTATTTACTTCAGATACAAATACCGATTTACATCATCATCACTAGCCAGAGTCTCCTCTACCATCACTTTCCATTCATCAGCCTACGACACACATTTCGTCATCCCCCAAAAAACATATTATTTTCATTTCCTGAGTATCGCATTACCCCATGGCAACGACTGCATACACATCCAAGACCAATCATACGGATTACAAAGAACAGATTCACCATCACACACAAACAATTAAAATTATTCGCCAACTATGTAATTACCAATAAGTGATTTTCATTTTTGTCTCTTTTCTCTCTTTTGAGTTGTTAATGCCCCTGCGGGGCCAAGAAGAACCTGAATAAATGTTGTTCTCTCACCGGCAATTCTTGATTTTCTTTTCGGCAAACAATGTTTGTTCCTCGTCACAGAGACATCTGTGTCTCGTCATGGTACATAACATTTTAAATGTTAAGCATAGAGAGAGGGAACACACCCAAATATTTCATGATGAAATAATTAACCCCTCCAGGGGTTACCATTAACATGAACAAACAATTATCGTTGGGCACTATGCCTTTCGTTGATTCGTCTTCGACGATTAGGTTTAACTTACATAACTAGGGGTTCTGCACGTCTGGCTACGTAACGCCTACGGCCTACCCCCTACGCAACATACTGCAGAACACCCCATACATTTAATTATTTAATTCTATACTGTTAATACTATTCCGTATTACAGTAATTAATATTAATTACCATCCTAAAAATATTAAACAACACTGAACATCATATAATCGTGAAGGCACATACTGTTCTGCACGTCTGGCTACGTAACGCCTACGGCCTACCCCCTACGCAACATACTGCAGAACACCCCATACATTTAATTATTTCATTCTGAACTGTTAATAATATTAGATAATTAAATCATTAATATTTAATGACATCCTACGCATACCAACACCCCATACATTTAATTATTTCATTCTGAACTGTTAATAATATTAGATAATTAAATCATTAATATTTAATGACATCCTACGCATACCAATAACAATAAAGACAAAAGTGATTTCATTTTTGTCCTATGTGCCTTTTAGACCATCACTTTCACATATTTACAAAAATACCCCTCCGCGACTCGTTACTGTTACAACGCGGGTGAATAGTAATCATTTAATGAGGACCCACATGTAATATGATAAGGACACCTGGCAAAATCTTGGCCATCCGGTAATATTAGAACGGATGGCCAAGATGAGACTAAGGAGTTCCCTATATATAGGGACCCGATACACCGGTCTCACCAGACTTTTGTATAGGTCTCATACACTATTCATCTCCCATCCTATCTTCCTCAACTATACGCTAACACACCCCGCCAAATATTTTTCAAATACTTCAAACATGACAACTTTACCAAATATATCCAAATTAACCCCAGATATCCAAGAACACATTATTAAATTACATCGCAGACAATTCATTCACCATCAATTACATATGATCAAACATATTTACCACTATGTTCCTAGTTTAGATCAGCAACTGCACTTGCGCTATTTACTTCAGATACAAATACCGATTTACATCATCATCACTAGCCAGAGTCTCCTCTACCATCACTTTCCATTCATCAGCCTACGACACACATTTCGTCATCCCCCAAAAAACATATTATTTTCATTTCCTGAGTATCGCATTACCCCATGGCAACGACTGCATACACATCCAAGACCAATCATACGGATTACAAAGAACAGATTCACCATCACACACAAACAATTAAAATTATTCGCCAACTATGTAATTACCAATAAGTGATTTTCATTTTTGTCTCTTTTCTCTCTTTTGAGTTGTTAATGCCCCTGCGGGGCCAAGAAGAACCTGAATAAATGTTGTTCTCTCACCGGCAATTCTTGATTTTCTTTTCGGCAAACAATGTTTGTTCCTCGTCACAGAGACATCTGTGTCTCGTCATGGTACATAACATTTTAAATGTTAAGCATAGAGAGAGGGAACACACCCAAATATTTCATGATGAAATAATTAACCCCTCCAGGGGTTACCATTAACATGAACAAACAATTATCGTTGGGCACTATGCCTTTCGTTGATTCGTCTTCGACGATTAGGTTTAACTTACATAACTAGGGGTTCTGCACGTCTGGCTACGTAACGCCTACGGCCTACCCCCTACGCAACATACTGCAGAACACCCCATACATTTAATTATTTAATTCTATACTGTTAATACTATTCCGTATTACAGTAATTAATATTAATTACCATCCTAAAAATATTAAACAACACTGAACATCATATAATCGTGAAGGCACATACTGTTCTGCACGTCTGGCTACGTAACGCCTACGGCCTACCCCCTACGCAACATACTGCAGAACACCCCATACATTTAATTATTTCATTCTGAACTGTTAATAATATTAGATAATTAAATCATTAATATTTAATGACATCCTACGCATACCAACACCCCATACATTTAATTATTTCATTCTGAACTGTTAATAATATTAGATAATTAAATCATTAATATTTAATGACATCCTACGCATACCAATAACAATAAAGACAAAAGTGATTTCATTTTTGTCCTATGTGCCTTTTAGACCATCACTTTCACATATTTACAAAAATACCCCTCCGCGACTCGTTACTGTTACAACGCGGGTGAATAGTAATCATTTAATGAGGACCCACATGTAATATGATAAGGACACCTGGCAAAATCTTGGCCATCCGGTAATATTAGAACGGATGGCCAAGATGAGACTAAGGAGTTCCCTATATATAGGGACCCGATACACCGGTCTCACCAGACTTTTGTATAGGTCTCATACACTATTCATCTCCCATCCTATCTTCCTCAACTATACGCTAACACACCCCGCCAAATATTTTTCAAATACTTCAAACATGACAACTTTACCAAATATATCCAAATTAACCCCAGATATCCAAGAACACATTATTAAATTACATCGCAGACAATTCATTCACCATCAATTACATATGATCAAACATATTTACCACTATGTTCCTAGTTTAGATCAGCAACTGCACTTGCGCTATTTACTTCAGATACAAAACCGATTTACATCATCATCACTAGCCAGAGTCTCCTCTACCATCACTTTCCATTCATCAGCCTACGACGCACATTTTCGTCATCCCCCAAAAAACATATTATTTTCATTTCTGAGTATCGCATTACCCATGGCAACGACTGCATACACAATCCAAGACCACTCATACGGATTACAAAGACCGACGTGCAGAAACAGTATAGTGCCTTCACGATTATATGATGTTTCAGTTTGTTAATTTTGTAGGATGGTAATTTAATAAGTGATTTTCATTTTTGTCTCTTTCTCTCTTTGAGTTGTTAAATGCCCCTGCGGGGCCAAGAAGAACCTGAATAAATGTTGTTCTCTCACCGGCAATTCTTGACTTTCTTTTCGGCAAACAATGTTTGTTCCTGAGACCGGTGTATCGCATTACCCCATGGTGAATCTGTTCTATGTAATCCGTATGATTGGTCTTGGATGTGTATGCAGTCGTTGCCATGGGGTAATGCGATACTCAGGAAATGAAAATAATATGTTTTTTTGGGGGATGACGAAATGTGTGTCGTAGGCTGATGAATGGAAAGTGATGGTAGAGGAGACTCTGGCTAGTGATGATGATGTAAATCGGTATTTGTATCTGAAGTAAATAGCGCAAGTGCAGTTGCTGATCTAAACTAGGAACATAGTGGTAAATATGTTTGATCATATGTAATTGATGGTGAATGAATTGTCTGCGATGTAATTTAATAATGTGTTCTTGGATATCTGGGGTTAATTTGGATATATTTGGTAAAGTTGTCATGTTTGAAGTATTTGAAAAATATTTGGCGGGGTGTGTTAGCGTATAGTTGAGGAAGATAGGATGGGAGATGAATAGTGTATGAGACCTATACAAAAGTCTGGTGAGACCGGTGTATCGGGTCCCTATATATAGGGAACTCCTTAGTCTCATCTTGGCCATCCGTTCTAATATTACCGGATGGCCAAGATTTTGCCAGGTGTCCTTATCATATTACATGTGGGTCCTCATTAAATGATTACTATTCACCCGCGTTGTAACAGTAACGAGTCGCGGAGGGGTATTTTTGTAAATATGTGAAAGTGATGGTCTAAAAGGCACATAGGACAAAAATGAAATCACTTTTGTCTTTATTGTTATTGGTATGCGTAGGATGTCATTAAATATTAATGATTTAATTATCTAATATTATTAACAGTTCAGAATGAAATAATTAAATGTATGGGGTGTTGGTATGCGTAGGATGTCATTAAATATTAATGATTTAATTATCTAATATTATTAACAGTTCAGAATGAAATAATTAAATGTATGGGGTGTTCTGCAGTATGTTGCGTAGGGGGTAGGCCGTAGGCGTTACGTAGCCAGACGTGCAGAACAGTATGTGCCTTCACGATTATATGATGTTCAGTGTTGTTTAATATTTTTAGGATGGTAATTAATATTAATTACTGTAATACGGAATAGTATTAACAGTATAGAATTAAATAATTAAATGTATGGGGTGTTCTGCAGTATGTTGCGTAGGGGGTAGGCCGTAGGCGTTACGTAGCCAGACGTGCAGAACCCCTAGTTATGTAAGTTAAACCTAATCGTCGAAGACGAATCAACGAAAGGCATAGTGCCCAACGATAATTGTTTGTTCATGTTAATGGTAACCCCTGGAGGGGTTAATTATTTCATCATGAAATATTTGGGTGTGTTCCCTCTCTCTATGCTTAACATTTAAAATGTTATGTACCATGACGAGACACAGATGTCTCTGTGACGAGGAACAAACATTGTTTGCCGAAAAGAAAATCAAGAATTGCCGGTGAGAGAACAACATTTATTCAGGTTCTTCTTGGCCCCGCAGGGGCATTAACAACTCAAAAGAGAGAAAAGAGACAAAAATGAAAATCACTTATTGGTAATTACATAGTTGGCGAATAATTTTAATTGTTTGTGTGTGATGGTGAATCTGTTCTTTGTAATCCGTATGATTGGTCTTGGATGTGTATGCAGTCGTTGCCATGGGGTAATGCGATACTCAGGAAATGAAAATAATATGTTTTTTGGGGGATGACGAAATGTGTGTCGTAGGCTGATGAATGGAAAGTGAAGGTAGAGGAGACTCTGGCTAGTGATGATGATGTAAATCGGTATTTGTATCTGAAGTAAATAGCGCAAGTGCAGTTGCTGATCTAAACTAGGAACATAGTGGTAAATATGTTTGATCATATGTAATTGATGGTGAATGAATTGTCTGCGATGTAATTTAATAATGTGTTCTTGGATATCTGGGGTTAATTTGGATATATTTGGTAAAGTTGTCATGTTTGAAGTATTTGAAAAATATTTGGCGGGGTGTGTTAGCGTATAGTTGAGGAAGATAGGATGGGAGATGAATAGTGTAGAGAGAGGGAACACACCCAAATATTTCATGATGAAATAATTAACCCCTCCAGGGGTTACCATTAACATGAACAAAAAATTACTTCAAACATGACAACTTTACCAAATATATCCAAATTAACCCCAGATATCCAAGAACACAT
The DNA here is from genome assembly GCF_019175385.1 of Lycium barbarum. Classification (NCBI taxonomy): domain Eukaryota; kingdom Viridiplantae; phylum Streptophyta; class Magnoliopsida; order Solanales; family Solanaceae; genus Lycium; species Lycium barbarum. The sequence goes on along the minus strand of NC_083339.1, from coordinate 17,209,871 downwards.
TATTAAATTACATCGCAGACAATGTATGGGGTGTTCTGCAGTATGTTGCGTAGGGGGTAGGCCGTAGGCGTTACGTAGCCAGACGTGCAGAACAGTATGTGCCTTCACGATTATATGATGTTCAGTGTTGTTTAATATTTTTAGGATGGTAATTAATATTAATTACTGTAATACGGAATAGTATTATATAGAATTAATAATTAAATGTATGGGGTGTTCATATGTTGCCTAGGCGTTACGTATGCAGAACCCCTAATGTAAGTTAAACCTAATCGTCGAAGACCATACATTTGTTTGTTCAATTAACCCCTGGAGGGGTTAATTATTTCATCATGAAATATTTGGGTGTGTTCTGAATGTTAATATATTAGATAATGAATAAAGACATCAGATACGCATACCAATAAAATGACAAAAGTGATTTCATTGTCCTATGTGCCTTAGACCATCACTTTCACATATTTACAAAAATACCCCTCCGCGACTCGTTACTGTTACAACGCGGGTGAATAGTAATCATTTAATGAACCCACATGTAATATGATAAGGACACCTGGCCTAGGCGTTATAGCCAGACGTGCAAGTTAAAGTTAAACCTAATCGTCGAAGACGAATCAACGAAAGGCATAGTGCCCAACGATAATTGTTTGTTCATGTTAATGGTAACCCCTGGAGGGGTTAATTATTTCATCATGAAATATTTGGGTGTGTTCCCTCTCTCTATGCTTAACATTTAAAATGTTATGTACCATGACGAGACACAGATGTCTCTGTGACGAGGAACAAACATCGTTTGCCGAAAAGAAAATCAAGAATTGCCGGTGAGAGAACAACATTTATTCAGGTTCTTCTTGGCCCCGCAGGGGCATTAACAACTCAAAAGAGAGAAAAGAGACAAAAATGAAAATCACTTATTGGTAATTACATAGTTGGCGAATAATTTTAATTGTTTGTGTGTGATGGTGAATCTGTTCTTTGTAATCCGTATGAATGGTCTTGGATGTGTATGCAGTCGTTGCCATGGGGTAATGCGATACTCAGGAAATGAAAATAATATGTTTTTTGGGGGATGACGAAATGTGTGTCGTAGGCTGATGAATGGAAAGTGATGGTAGAGGAGACTCTGGCTACGTAACGCCTACGGCCTACCCCCTACGCAACATACTGCAGAACACCCCATACATTTAATTATTTAATTCTATACTGTTAATACTATTCCGTATTACAGTAATTAATATTAATTACCATCCTAAAAATATTAAACAACACTGAACATCATATAATCGTGAAGGCACATACTGTTCTGCACGTCTGGCTACGTAACGCCTACGGCCTACCCCCTACGCACAGTATAGAATTAAATAATTAAATGTATGGGGTGTTCTGCAGTATGTTGCGTAGGGGGTAGGCCGTAGGCGTTACGTAGCCAGACGTGCAGAACCCCTAGTTATGTAAGTTAAACCTAATCGTCGAAGACGAATCAACGAAAGGCATAGTGCCCAACGATAATTTTTTGTTCATGTTAATGGTAACCCCTGGAGGGGTTAATTATTTCATCATGAAATATTTGGGTGTGTTCCCTCTCTCTATGCTTAACATTTAAAATGTTATGTACCATGACGAGACACAGATGTCTCTGTGACGAGGAACAAACATTGTTTGCCGAAAAGAAAATCAAGAATTGCCGGTGAGAGAACAACATTTATTCAGGTTCTTCTTGGCCCCGCAGGGGCATTAACAACTCAAAAGAGAGAAAAGAGACAAAAATGAAAATCACTTATTGTTAATTACATAGTTGGCGAATAATTTTAATTGTTTGTGTGTGATGGTGAATCTGTTCTTTGTAATCCGTATGATTGGTCTTGGATGTGTATGCAGTCGTTGCCATGGGGTAATGCGATACTCAGGAAATGAAAATAATATGTTTTTTGGGGGATGACGAAATGTGTGTCGTAGGCTGATGAATGGAAAGTGATGGTAGAGGAGACTCTGGCTAGTGATGATGATGTAAATCGGTATTTGTATCTGAAGTAAATAGCGCAAGTGCAGTTGCTGATCTAAACTAGGAACATAGTGGTAAATATGTTTGATCATATGTAATTGATGGTGAATGAATTGTCTGCGATGTAATTTAATAATGTGTTCTTGGATATCTGGGGTTAATTTGGATATATTTGGTAAAGTTGTCATGTTTGAAGTATTTGAAAAATATTTGGCGGGGTGTGTTAGCGTATAGTTGAGGAAGATAGGATGGGAGATGAATAGTGTATGAGACCTATACAAAAGTCTGGTGAGACCGGTGTATCGGGTCCCTATATATAGGGAACTCCTTAGTCTCATCTTGGCCATCCGATCTAATATTACCGGATGGCCAAGATTTTGCCAGGTGTCCTTATCATATTACATGTGGGTCCTCATTAAATGATTACTATTCACCCGCGTTGTAACAGTAACGAGTCGCGGAGGGGTATTTTTGTAAATATGTGAAAGTGATGGTCTAAAAGGCACATAGGACAAAAATGAAATCACTTTTGTCTTTATTGTTATTGGTATGCGTAGGATGTCATTAAATATTAATGATTTAATTATCTAATATTATTAACAGTTCAGAATGAAATAATTAAATGTATGGGGTGTTGGTATGCGTAGGATGTCATTAAATATTAATGATTTAATTATCTAATATTATTAACAGTTCAGAATGAAATAATTAAATGTATGGGGTGTTCTGCAGTATGTTGCGTAGGGGGTAGGCCGTAGGCGTTACGTAGCCAGACGTGCAGAACAGTATGTGCCTTCACGATTATATGATGTTCAGTGTTGTTTAATATTTTTAGGATGGTAATTAATATTAATTACTGTAATACGGAATAGTATTAACAGTATAGAATTAAATAATTAAATGTATGGGGTGTTCTGCAGTATGTTGCGTAGGGGGTAGGCCGTAGGCGTTACGTAGCCAGACGTGCAGAACCCCTAGTTATGTAAGTTAAACCTAATCGTCGAAGACGAATCAACGAAAGGCATAGTGCCCAATGATAATTGTTTGTTCATGTTAATGGTAACCCCTGGAGGGGTTAATTATTTCATCATGAAATATTTGGGTGTGTTCCCTCTCTCTATGCTTAACATTTAAAATGTTATGTACCATGACGAGACACAGATGTCTCTGTGACGAGGAACAAACATTGTTTGCCGAAAAGAAAATCAAGAATTGCCGGTGAGAGAACAACATTTATTCAGGTTCTTCTTGGCCCCGCAGGGGCATTAACAACTCAAAAGAGAGAAAAGAGACAAAAATGAAAATCACTTATTGATTACTATTCACCCGCGTTGTAACAGTAACGAGTCGCGGAGGGGTATTTTTGTAAATATGTGAAAGTTATGGTCTAAAAGGCACATAGGACAAAAATGAAATCACTTTTGTCTTTATTGTTATTGGTATGCGTAGGATGTCATTAAATATTAATGATTTAATTATCTAATATTATTAACAGTTCAGAATGAAATAATTAAATGTATGGGGTGTTGGTATGCGTAGGATGTCATTAAATATTAATGATTTAATTATCTAATATTATCAACAGTTCAGAATGAAATAATTAAAAGTATGGGGTGTTCTGCAGTATGTTGCGTAGGGGGTAGGCCGTAGGCGTTACGTAGCCAGACGTGCAGAACAGTATGTGCCTTCACGATTATATGATGTTCAGTGTTGTTTAATATTTTTAGGATGGTAATTAATATTAATTACTGTAATACGGAATAGTATTAACAGTATAGAATTAAATAATTAAATGTATGGGGTGTTCTGCAGTATGTTGCGTAGGGGGTAGGCCGTAGGCGTTACGTAGCCAGACGTGCAGAACCCCTAGTTATGTAAGTTAAACCTAATCGTCGAAGACGAATCAACGAAAGGCATAGTGCCCAACGATAATTGTTTGTTCATGTTAATGGTAACCCCTGGAGGGGTTAATTATTTCATCATGAAATATTTGGGTGTGTTCCCTCTCTCTATGCTTAACATTTAAAATGTTATGTACCATGACGAGACACAGATGTCTCTGTGACGAGGAACAAACATTGTTTGCCGAAAAGAAAATCAAGAATTGCCGGTGAGAGAACAACATTTATTCAGGTTCTTCTTGGCCCCGCAGGGGCATTAACAACTCAAAAGAGAGAAAAGAGACAAAAATGAAAATCACTTATTGGTAATTACATAGTTGGCGAATAATTTTAATTGTTTGTGTGTGATGGTGAATCTGTTCTTTGTAATCCGTATGATTGGTCTTGGATGTGTATGCAGTCGTTGCCATGGGGTAATGCGATACTCAGGAAATGAAAATAATATGTTTTTTGGGGGATGACGAAATGTGTGTCGTAGGCTGATGAATGGAAAGTGATGGTAGAGGAGACTCTGGCTAGTGATGATGATGTAAATCGGTATTTGTATCTGAAGTAAATAGCGCAAGTGCAGTTGCTGATCTAAACTAGGAACATAGTGGTAAATATGTTTGATCATATGTAATTGATGGTGAATGAATTGTCTGCGATGTAATTTAATAATGTGTTCTTGGATATCTGGGGTTAATTTGGATATATTTGGTAAAGTTGTCATGTTTGAAGTATTTGAAAAATATTTGGCGGGGTGTGTTAGCGTATAGTTGAGGAGTTCCCTATATATAGGGACCCGATACACCGGTCTCACCAGACTTTTGTATAGGTCTCATACACTATTCATCTCCCATCCTATCTTCCTCAACTATACGCTAACACACCCCGCCAAATATTTTTCAAATACTTCAAACATGACAACTTTACCAAATATATCCAAATTAACCCCAGATATCCAAGAACACATTATTAAATTACATCGCAGACAATTCATTCACCATCAATTACATATGATCAAACATATTTACCACTATGTTCCTAGTTTAGATCAGCAACTGCACTTGCGCTATTTACTTCAGATACAAATACCGATTTACATCATCATCACTAGCCAGAGTCTCCTCTACCATCACTTTCCATTCATCAGCCTACGACACACATTTCGTCATCCCCCAAAAAACATATTATTTTCATTTCCTGAGTATCGCATTACCCCATGGCAACGACTGCATACACATCCAAGACCAATCATACGGATTACAAAGAACAGATTCACCATCACACACAAACAATTAAAATTATTCGCCAACTATGTAATTACCAATAAGTGATTTTCATTTTTGTCTCTTTTCTCTCTTTTGAGTTGTTAATGCCCCTGCGGGGCCAAGAAGAACCTGAATAAATGTTGTTCTCTCACCGGCAATTCTTGATTTTCTTTTCGGCAAACGATGTTTGTTCCTCGTCACAGAGACATCTGTGTCTCGTCATGGTACATAACATTTTAAATGTTAAGCATAGAGAGAGGGAACACACCCAAATATTTCATGATGAAATAATTAACCCCTCCAGGGGTTACCATTAACATGAACAAACAATTATCGTTGGGCACTATGCCTTTCGTTGATTCGTCTTCGACGATTAGGTTTAACTTACATAACTAGGGGTTCTGCACGTCTGGCTACGTAACGCCTACGGCCTACCCCCTACGCAACATACTGCAGAACACCCCATACATTTAATTATTTAATTCTATACTGTTAATACTATTCCGTATTACAGTAATTAATATTGATTACCATCCTAAAAATATTAAACAACACTGAACATCATATAATCGTGAAGGCACATACTGTTCTGCACGTCTGGCTACGTAACGCCTACGGCCTACCCCCTACGCAACATACTGCAGAACACCCCATACATTTAATTATTTCATTCTGAACTGTTAATAATATTAGATAATTAAATCATTAATATTTAATGACATCCTACGCATACCAACACCCCATACATTTAATTATTTCATTCTGAACTGTTAATAATATTAGATAATTAAATCATTAATATTTAATGACATCCTACGCATACCAATAACAATAAAGACAAAAGTGATTTCATTTTTGTCCTATGTGCCTTTTAGACCATCACTTTCACATATTTACAAAAATACCCCTCCGCGACTCGTTACTGTTACAACGCGGGTGAATAGTAATCATTTAATGAGGACCCACATGTAATATGATAAGGACACCTGGCAAAATCTTGGCCATCCGGTAATATTAGAACGGATGGCCAAGATGAGACTAAGGAGTTCCCTATATATAGGGACCCGATACACCGGTCTCACCAGACTTTTGTATAGGTCTCATACACTATTCATCTCCCATCCTATCTTCCTCAACTATACGCAAACACACCCCGCCAAATATTTTTCAAATACTTCAAACATGACAACTTTACCAAATATATCCAAATTAACCCCAGATATCCAAGAACACATTATTAAATTACATCGCAGACAATTCATTCACCATCAATTACATATGATCAAACATATTTACCACTATGTTCCTAGTTTAGATCAGCAACTGCACTTGCGCTATTTACTTCAGATACAAATACCGATTTACATCATCATCACTAGCCAGAGTCTCCTCTACCATCACTTTCCATTCATCAGCCTACGACACACATTTCGTCATCCCCCAAAAAACATATTATTTTCATTTCCTGAGTATCGCATTACCCCATGGCAACGACTGCATACACATCCAAGACCAATCATACGGATTACAAAGAACAGATTCACCATCACACACAAACAATTAAAATTATTCGCCAACTATGTAATTACCAATAAGTGATTTTCATTTTTGTCTCTTTTCTCTCTTTTGAGTTGTTAATGCCCCTGCGGGGCCAAGAAGAACCTGAATAAATGTTGTTCTCTCACCGGCAATTCTTGATTTTCTTTTCGGCAAACAATGTTTGTTCCTCGTCACAGAGACATCTGTGTCTCGTCATGGTACATAACATTTTAAATGTTAAGCATAGAGAGAGGGAACACACCCAAATATTTCATGATGAAATAATTAACCCCTCTAGGGGTTACCATTAACATGAACAAAAAATTATCGTTGGGCACTATGCCTTTCGTTGATTCGTCTTCGACGATTAGGTTTAACTTACATAACTAGGGGTTCTGCACGTCTGGCTACGTAACGCCTACGGCCTACCCCCTACGCAACATACTGCAGAACACCCCATACATTTAATTATTTAATTCTATACTGTTAATACTATTCCGTATTACAGTAATTAATATTAATTACCATCCTAAAAATATTAAACAACACTGAACATCATATAATCGTGAAGGCACATACTGTTCTGCACGTCTGGCTACGTAACGCCTACGGCCTACCCCCTACGCAACATACTGCAGAACACCCCATACATTTAATTATTTCATTCTGAACTGTTAATAATATTAGATAATTAAATCATTAATATTTAATGACATCCTACGCATACCAATAACAATAAAGACAAAAGTGATTTCATTTTTGTCCTATGTGCCTTTTAGACCATCACTTTCACATATTTACAAACATACCCCTCCGCGACTCGTTACTGTTACAACGCGGGTGAATAGTAATCATTTAATGAGGACCCACATGTAATATGATAAGGACACCTGGCAAAATCTCGGCCATCCGGTAATATTAGAACGGATGGCCAAGATGAGACTAAGGAGTTCCCTATATATAGGGACCCGATACACCGGTCTCACCAGACTTTTGTATAGGTCTCATACACTATTCATCTCCCATCCTATCTTCCTCAACTATACGCTAACACACCAACACTGAACATCATATAATCGTGAAGGCACATACTGTTCTGCACGTCTGGCTACGTAACGCCTACGGCCTACCCCCTACGCAACATGTAATTAATATTAATTACTGTAATACGGAATAGTATTAACAGTATAGAATTAAATAATTAAATGTATGGGGTGTTCTGCAGTATGTTGCGTAGGGGGTAGGCCATAGGCGTTACGTAGCCAGACGTGCAGAACCCCTAGTTATGTAAGTTAAACCTAATCGTCGAAGACGAATCAACGAAAGGCATAGTGCCCAACGATAATTGTTTGTTCATGTTACTGTTACAACGCGGGTGAATAGTAATCATTTAATGAGGACCCACATGTAATATGATAAGGACACCTGGCAAAATCTGGGGTTAATTATTTCATCATGAAATATTTGGGTGTGTTCCCTCTCTCTATGCTTAACATTTAAAATGTTATGTACCATGACGAGACACAGATGTCTCTGTGACGAGGAACAAACATTGTTTGCCGAAAAGAAAATCAAGAATTGCCGGTGAGAGAACAACATTCTGCAGAACCCCTAGTTATGTAAGTTAAACCTAATCGTCGAAGACGAATCAACGAAAGGCATAGTGCCCAACGATAATTGTTTGTTCATGTTAATGGTAACCCCTGGAGGGGTTAATTATTTCATCATGAAATATTTGGGTGTGTTCCCTCTCTCTATGCTTAACATTTAAAATGTTATGTACCATGACGAGACACAGATGTCTCTGTGACGAGGAACAAACATTGTTTGCCGAAAAGAAAATCAAGAATTGCCGGTGAGAGAACAATATTTATTCAGGTTCTTCTTGGCCCCGCAGGGGCATTAACAACTCAAAAGAGAGAAAAGAGACAAAAATGAAAATCACTTATTGGTAATTACATAGTTGGCGAATAATTTTAATTGTTTGTGTGTGATGGTGAATCTGTTCTTTGTAATCCGTATGATTGGTCTTGGATGTGTATGCAGTCGTTGCCATGGGGTAATGCGATACTCAGGAAATGAAAATAATATGTTTTTTGGGGGATGACGAAATGTGTGTCGTAGGCTGATGAATGGAAAGTGATGGTAGAGGAGACTCTGGCTAGTCATGATGATGTAAATCGGTATTTGTCTCTGAAGTAAATAGCGCAAGTGCAGTTGCTGATCTAAACTAGGAACATAGTGGTAAATATGTTTGATCATATGTAATTGATGGTGAATGAATTGTCGGCGATGTAATTTAATAATGTGTTCTTGGATATCTGGGGTTAATTTGGATATATTTGGTAAAGTTGTCATGTTTGAAGTATTTGAAAAATATTTGGCGGGGTGTGTTAGCGTATAGTTGAGGAAGATAGGATGGGAGATGAATAGTGTATGAGACCTATACAAAAGTCTGGTGAGACCGGTGTATCGGGTCCCTATATATAGGGAACTCCTTAGTCTCATCTTGGCCATCCGTTCTAATATTACCGGATGGCCAAGATTTTGCCAGGTGTCTTTATCATATTACATGTGGGTCCTCATTAAATGATTACTATTCACCCGCGTTGTAACAGTAACGAGTCGCGGAGGGGTATTTTTGTAAATATGTGAAAGTGATTTTCATTTTTGTCTCTTTTCTCTCTTTTGAGTTGTTAATGCCCCTGCGGGGCCAAGAAGAACCTGAATAAATGTTGTTCTCTCACCGGCAATTCTTGATTTTCTTTTCGGCAAACAATGTTTGTTCCTCGTCACAGAGACATCTGTGTCTCGTCATGGTACATAACATTTTAAATGTTAAGCATAGAGAGAGGGAACACACCCAAATATTTCATGATGAAATAATTAACCCCTCCAGGGGTTACCATTAACATGAACAAACAATTATCGTTGGGCACTATGCCTTTCGTTGATTCGTCTTCGACGATTAGGTTTAACTTACATAACTAGGGGTTCTGCACGTCTGGCTACGTAACGCCTACGGCCTACCCCCTACGCAACATACTGCAGAACACCCCATACATTTAATTATTTAATTCTATACTGTTAATACTATTCCGTATTACAGTAATTAATATTGATTACCATCCTAAAAATATTAAACAACACTGAACATCATATAATCGTGAAGGCACATACTGTTCTGCACGTCTGGCTACGTAACGCCTACGGCCTACCCCCTACGCAACATACTGCAGAACACCCCATACATTTAATTATTTCATTCTGAACTGTTAATAATATTAGATAATTAAATCATTAATATTTAATGACATCCTACGCATACCAACACCCCATACATTTAATTATTTCATTCTGAACTGTTAATAATATTAGATAATTAAATCATTAATATTTAATGACATCCTACGCATACCAATAACAATAAAGACAAAAGTGATTTCATTTTTGTCCTATGTGCCTTTTAGACCATCACTTTCACATATTTACATATGTGCCTTTTAGACCATCACTTTCACATATTTACAAAAATACCCCTCCGCGACTCGTTACTGTTACAACGCGGGTGAATAGTAATCATTTAATGAGGACCCACATGTAATATGATAAGGACACCTGGCAAAATCTTGGCCAAGACGAATCAACGAAAGGCATAGTGCCCAACGATAATTGTTTGTTCATGTTAATGGTAACCCCTGGAGGGGTTAATTATTTCATCATGAAATATTTGGGTGTGTTCCCTCTCTCTATGCTTAACATTTAAAATGTTATGTACCATGACGAGACACAGATGTCTCTGTGACGAGGAACAAACATTGTTTGCCGAAAAGAAAATCAAGAATTGCCGGTGAGAGAACAACATTTATTCCGGTTCTTCTTGGCCCCGCAGGGGCATTAACAACTCAAAAGAGAGAAAAGAGACAAAAATGAAAATCACTTATTGGTAATTACATAGTTGGCGAATAATTTTAATTGTTTGTGTGTGATGGTGAATCTGTTCTTTGTAATCCGTATGATTGGTCTTGGATGTGTATGCAGTCGTTGCCATGGGGTAATGCGATACTCAGGAAATGAAAATAATATGTTTTTTGGGGGATGACGAAATGTGTGTCGTAGGCTGATGAATGGAAAGTGATGGTAGAGGAGACTCTGGCTAGTGATGATGATGTAAATCGGTATTTGTATCTGAAGTAAATAGCGCAAGTGCAGTTGCTGATCTAAACTAGGAACATAGTGGTAAATATGTTTGATCATATGTAATTGATGGTGAATGAATTGTCTGCGATGTAATTTAATAATGTGTTCTTGGATATCTGGGGTTAATTTGGATATATTTGGTAAAGTTGTCATGTTTGAAGTATTTGAAAAATATTTGGCGGGTTGTGTTAGCGTATAGTTGAGGAAGATAGGATGGGAGATGAATAGTGTATGAGACCTATACAAAAGTCTGGTGAGACCGGTGTATCGGGTCCCTATATATAGGGAACTCCTTAGTCTCATCTTGGCCATCCGTTCTAATATTACCGGATGGCCAAGATTTTGCCAGGTGTCCTTATCATATTACATGTGGGTCCTCATTAAATGATTACTATTCACCCGCGTTGTAACAGTAACGAGTCGCGGAGGGGTATTTTCATTTCCTGAGTATCGCATTACCCCATGGCAACGACTGCATACACATCCAAGACCAATCATACGGATTACAAAGAACAGATTCACCATCACACACAAACAATACATTTAATTATTTAATTCTATACTGTTAATACTATTCCGTATTACAGTAATTAATATTAATTACCATCCTAAAAATATTAAACAACACTGAACATCATATAATCGTGAAGGCACATACTGTTCTGCAGTATGTTGCGTAGGGGGTAGGCCGTACGCGTTACGTAGCCAGACGTGCAGAACCCCTAGTTATGTAAGTTAAACCTAATCGTCGAAGACGAATCAACGAAAGGCATAGTGCCCAACGATAATTGTTTGTTCATGTTAATGGTAACCCCTGGAGGGGTTAATTATTTCATCATGAAATATTTGGGTGTGTTCCCTCTCTCTATGCTTAACATTTAAAATGTTATGTACCATGACGAGACACAGATGTCTCTGTGACGAGAAACAAACATTGTTTGCCGAAAAGAAAATCAAGAATTGCCGGTGAGAGAACAACATTTATTCAGGTTCTTCTTGGCCCCGCAGGGGCATTAACAACTCAAAAGAGAGAAAAGAGACAAAAATGAAAATCACTTATTGGTAATTACATAGTTGGCGAATAATTTTAATTGTTTGTGTGTGATGGTGAATCTGTTCTTTGTAATCCGTATGATTGGTCTTGGATGTGTATGCAGTCGTTGCCATGGGGTAATGCGATACTCAGGAAATGAAAATAATATGTTTTTTGGGGGATGACGAAATGTGTGTCGTAGGCTGATGAATGGAAAGTGATGGTAGAGGAGACTCTGGCTAGTCATGATGATGTAAATCGGTATTTGTATCTGAAGTAAATAGCGCAAGTGCAGTTGCTGATCTAAACTAGGAACATAGTGGTAAATATGTTTGATCATATGTAATTGATGGTGAATGAATTGTCGGCGATGTAATTTAATAATGTGTTCTTGGATATCTGGGGTTAATTTGGATATATTTGGTAAAGTTGTCATGTTTGAAGTATTTGAAAAATATTTGGCGGGGTGTGTTAGCGTATAGTTGAGGAAGATAGGATGGGAGATGAATAGTGTATGAGACCTATACAAAAGTCTGGTGAGACCGGTGTATCGGGTCCCTATATATAGGGAACTCCTTAGTCTCATCTTGGCCATCCGTTCTAATATTACCGGATGGCCAAGATTTTGCCAGGTGTCCTTATCATATTACATGTGGGTCCTCATTAAATGATTACTATTCACCCGCGTTGTAACAGTAACGAGTCGCGGAGGGGTATTTTTGTAAATATGTGAAAGTAGGGGGTAGGCCGTAGGCGTTACGTAGCCAGACGTGCAGAACAGTATGTGCCTTCACGATTATATGATGTTCAGTGTTGTTTAATATTTTTAGGATGGTAATTAATATTAATTACTGTAATACGGAATAGTATTAACAGTATAGAATTAAATAATTAAATGTATGGGGTGTTCTGCAGTATGTTGCGTAGGGGGTAGGCCGTAGGCGTTACGTAGCCAGACGTGCAGAACCCCTAGTTATGTAAGTTAAACCTAATCGTCGAAGACGAATCAACGAAAGGCATAGTGCCCAACTATGTAATTACCAATAGGTGATTTTCATTTTTGTCTCTTTTCTCTCTTTTGAGTTGTTAATGCCCCTGTGGGGCCAAGAAGAACCTGAATAAATGTTGTTCTCTCACCGGCAATTCTTGATTTTCTTTTCGGCAAACAATGTTTGTTCCTCGTCACAGAGACATCTGTGTCTCGTCATGGTACATAACATTTTAAATGTTAAGCATAGAGAGAGGGAACACACCCAAATATTTCATGATGAAATAATTAACCCCTCCAGGGGTTACCATTAACATGAACAAACAATTATCGTTGGGCACTATGCCTTTCGTTGATTCGTCTTCGACGATTAGGTTTAACTTACATAACTAGGGGTTCTGCACGTCTGGCTACGTAACGCCTACGGCCTACCCCCTACGCAACATACTGCAGAACACCCCATACATTTAATTATTTAATTCTATACTGTTAATACTATTCCGTATTACAGTAATTAATATTAATTACCATCCTAAAAATATTAAACAACACTGAACATCATATAATCGTGAAGGCACATACTGTTCTGCACGTCTGGCTACGTAACGCCTACGGCCTACCCCCTACGCAACATACTGCAGAACACCCCATACATTTAATTATTTCATTCTGAACTGTTAATAATATTAGATAATTAAATCATTAATATTTAATGACATCCTACGCATACCAATAACAATAAAGACAAAAGTGATTTCATTTTTGTCCTATGTGCCTTTTAGACCATCACTTTCACATATTTACAAACATACCCCTCCGCGACTCGTTACTGTTACAACGCGGGTGAATAGTAATCATTTAATGAGGACCCACATGTAATATGATAAGGACACCAGGCAAAATCTCGGCCATCCGGTAATATTAGAACGGATGGCCAAGATGAGACTAAGGAGTTCCCTATATATAGGGACCCGATACACCGGTCTCACCAGACTTTTGTATAGGTCTCATACACTATTCATCTCCCATCCTATCTTCCTCAACTATACGCTAACACACCAACACTGAACATCATATAATCGTGAAGGCACATACTGTTCTGCACGTCTGGCTACGTAACGCCTACGGCCTACCCCCTACGCAACATGTAATTAATATTAATTACTGTAATACGGAATAGTATTAACAGTATAGAATTAAATAATTAAATGTATGGGGTGTTCTGCAGTATGTTGCGTAGGGGTAGGCCGTAGGCGTTACGTAGCCAGACGTAGGTACGTAGCCAGACGTGCAGAACCCCTAGTTATGTAAGTTAAACCTAATCGTCGAAGACGAATCAACGAAAGGCATAGTGCCCAACTATGTAATTACCAATAGGTGATTTTCATTTTTCTCTCTTTTGAGTTGTTAATGCCCCTGCGGGGCCAAGAAGAACCTGAATAAATGTTGTTCTCTCACCGGCAATTCTTGATTTTCTTTTCGGCAAACAATGTTTGTTCCTCGTCACAGAGACATCTGTGTCTCGTCATGGTACATAACATTTTAAATGTTAAGCATAGAGAGAGGGAACACACCCAAATATTTCATGATGAAATAATTAACCCCTCCAGGGGTTACCATTAACATGAACAAACAATTATCGTTGGGCACTATGCCTTTCGTTGATTCGTCTTCGACGATTAGGTTTAACTTACATAACTAGGGGTTCTGCACGTCTGGCTACGTAACGCCTACGGCCTACCCCCTACGCAACATACTGCAGAACACCCCATACATTTAATTATTTAATTCTATACTGTTAATACTATTCCGTATTACAGTAATTAATATTAATTACCATCCTAAAAATATTAAACAACACTGAACATCATATAATCGTGAAGGCACATACTGTTCTGCACGTCTGGCTACGTAACGCCTACGGCCTACCCCCTACGCAACATACTGCAGAACACCCCATACATTTAATTATTTCATTCTGAACTGTTAATAATATTAGATAATTAAATCATTAATATTTAATGACATCCTACGCATACCAATAACAATAAAGACAAAAGTGATTTCATTTTTGTCCTATGTGCCTTTTAGACCATCACTTTCACATATTTACAAACATACCCCTCCGCGACTCGTTACTGTTACAACGCGGGTGAATAGTAATCATTTAATGAGGACCCACATGTAATATGATAAGGACACCTGGCAAAATCTCGGCCATCCGGTAATATTAGAACGGATGGCCAAGATGAGACTAAGGAGTTCCCTATATATAGGGACCCGATACACCGGTCTCACCAGACTTTTGTATAGGTCTCATACACTATTCATCTCCCATCCTATCTTCCTCAACTATACGCTAACACACCAACACTGAACATCATATAATCGTGAAGGCACATACTGTTCTGCACGTCTGGCTACGTAACGCCTACGGCCTACCCCCTACGCAACATGTAATTAATATTAATTACTGTAATACGGAATAGTATTAACAGTATAGAATTAAATAATTAAATGTATGGGGTGTTCTGCAGTATGTTGCGTAGGGGGTAGGCCATAGGCGTTACGTAGCCAGACGTGCAGAACCCCTAGTTATGTAAGTTAAACCTAATCGTCGAAGACGAATCAACGAAAGGCATAGTGCCCAACGGTAATTGTTTGTTCATGTTACTGTTACAACGCGGGTGAATAGTAATCATTTAATGAGGACCCACATGTAATATGATAAGGACACCTGGCAAAATCTGGGGTTAATTATTTCATCATGAAATATTTGGGTGTGTTCCCTCTCTCTATGCTTAACATTTAAAATGTTATGTACCATGACGAGACACAGATGTCTCTGTGAAGAGGAACAAACATTGTTTGCCGAAAAGAAAATCAAGAATTGCCGGTGAGAGAACAACATTCTGCAGAACCCCTAGTTATGTAAGTTAAACCTAATCGTCGAAGACGAATCAACGAAAGGCATAGTGCCCAACGATAATTGTTTGTTCATGTTAATGGTAACCCCTGGAGGGGTTAATTATTTCATCATGAAATATTTGGGTGTGTTCCCTCTCTCTATGCTTAACATTTAAAATGTTATGTACCATGACGAGACACAGATGTCTCTGTGACGAGGAACAAACATTGTTTGCCGAAAAGAAAATCAAGAATTGCCGGTGGGAGAACAACATTTATTCAGGTTCTTCTTGGCCCCGCAGGGGCATTAACAACTCAAAAGAGAGAAAAGAGACAAAAATGAAAATCACTTATTGGTAATTACATAGTTGGCGAATAATTTTAATTGTTTGTGTGTGATGGTGAATCTGTTCTTTGTAATCCGTATGATTGGTCTTGGATGTGTATGCAGTCGTTGCCATGGGGTAATGCGATACTCAGGAAATGAAAATAATATGTTTTTTGGGGGATGACGAAATGTGTGTCGTAGGCTGATGAATGGAAAGTGATGGTAGAGGAGACTCTGGCTAGTCATGATGATGTAAATCGGTATTTGTCTCTGAAGTAAATAGCGCAAGTGCAGTTGCTGATCTAAACTAGGAACATAGTGGTAAATATGTTTGATCATATGTAATTGATGGTGAATGAATTGTCGGCGATGTAATTTAATAATTTGTTCTTGGATATCTGGGGTTAATTTGGATATATTTGGTAAAGTTGTCATGTTTGAAGTATTTGAAAAATATTTGGCGGGGTGTGTTAGCGTATAGTTGAGGAAGATAGGATGGGAGATGAATAGTGTATGAGACCTATACAAAAGTCTGGTGAGACCGGTGTATCGGGTCCCTATATATAGGGAACTCCTTAGTCTCATCTTGGCCATCCGTTCTAATATTACCGGATGGCCAAGATTTTGCCAGGTGTCCTTATCATATTACATGTAGGTCCTCATTAAATGATTACTATTCACCCGCGTTGTAACAGTAACGAGTCGCGGAGGGGTATTTTTGTAAATATGTGAAAGTGATTTTCATTTTTGTCTCTTTTCTCTCTTTTGAGTTGTTAATGCCCCTGCGGGGCCAAGAAGAACCTGAATAAATGTTGTTCTCTCACCGGCAATTCTTGATTTTCTTTTCGGCAAAAC
Source organism: Lycium barbarum (assembly GCF_019175385.1). Taxonomy (NCBI): domain Eukaryota; kingdom Viridiplantae; phylum Streptophyta; class Magnoliopsida; order Solanales; family Solanaceae; genus Lycium; species Lycium barbarum. The sequence goes on along the minus strand of NC_083339.1, from coordinate 17,192,865 downwards.
AATGTTTGTTCCTCGTCACAGAGACATCTGTGTCTCGTCATGGTACATAACATTTTAAATGTTAAGCATAGAGAGAGGGAACACACCCAAATATTTCATGATGAAATAATTAACCCCTCCAGGGGTTACCATTAACATGAACAAACAATTATCGTTGGGCACTATGCCTTTCGTTGATTCGTCTTCGACGATTAGGTTTAACTTACATAACTAGGGGTTCTGCACGTCTGGCTACGTAACACCTACGGCCTACCCCCTACGCAACATACTGCAGAACACCCCATACATTTAATTATTTAATTCTATACTGTTAATACTATTCCGTATTACAGTAATTAATATTGATTACCATCCTAAAAATATTAAACAACACTGAACATCATATAATCGTGAAGGCACATACTGTTCTGCACGTCTGGCTACGTAACGCCTACGGCCTACCCCCTACGCAACATACTGCAGAACACCCCATACATTTAATTATTTCATTCTGAACTGTTAATAATATTAGATAATTAAATCATTAATATTTAATGACATCCTACGCATACCAACACCCCCATACATTTAATTATTTCATTCTGAACTGTTAATAATATTAGATAATTAAATCATTAATATTTAATGACATCCTACGCATACCAATAACAATAAAGACAAAAGTGATTTCATTTTTGTCCTATGTGCCTTTTAGACCATCACTTTCACATATTTACATATGTGCCTTTTAGACCATCACTTTCACATATTTACAAAAATACCCCTCCGCGACTCGTTACTGTTACAACGCGGGTGAATAGTAATCATTTAATGAGGACCCACATGTAATATGATAAGGACACCTGGCAAAATCTTGGCAAATTACATCGCAGACAATTCATTTAATTATTTAATTCTATACTGAATATTAATTACTGTAATCATTTAATGAGGACCCACATGTAATATGATAAGGACACCTGGCAAAATCTTTAATGGTAACCAGGGGTTAATTATTTCATCATGAAATATTTGGGTGTGTTCCCTCTCTCTATGCTTAACATCCATGACGAACACAGGAATAAATATTGTTCTCTCACCGGCAATTCTTGATTTTCTTTTCGGCAAACAATGTTTGTTCCTCGTCACAGAGACATCTGTGTCTCGTCATGGTACATAACATTTTAAATGTTAAGCATAGAGAGAGGGAACACACCCAAATATTTCATGATGAAATAATTAACCCCTCCAGGGGTTACCATTAACATGAACAAACAATTATCGTTGGGCACTATGCCTTTCGTTGATTCGTCTTCGACGATTAGGTTTAACTTACATAACTAGGGGTTCTGACGTCTGGCTACGTAACGCCTATTACGAAGACGAATCAACGAAAGGCATAGTGCCCAACGATAATTGTTTGTTCATGTTAATGGTAACCCCTGGAGGGGTTAATTATTTCATCATGAAATATTTGGGTGTGTTCCCTCTCTCTATGCTTAACATTTAAAATGTTATGTACCATGACGAGACACAGATGTCTCTGTGACGAGGAACAAACATTGTTTGCCGAAAAGAAAATCAAGAATTGCCGGTGAGAGAACAACATTTATTCAGGTTCTTCTTGGCCCCGCAGGGGCATTAACAACTCAAAAGAGAGAAAAGAGACAAAAATGAAAATCACTTATTGGTAATTACATAGTTGGCGAATAATTTTAATTGTTTGTGTGTGATGGTGAATCTGTTCTTTGTAATCCGTATGATTGGTCTTGGATGTGTATGCAGTCGTTGCCATGGGGTAATGCGATACTCAGGAAATGAAAATAATATGTTTTTTGGGGGATGACGAAATGTGTGTCGTAGGCTGATGAATGGAAAGTGATGGTAGAGGAGACTCTGGCTAGTGATGATGATGTAAATCGGTATTTGTATCTGAAGTAAATAGCGCAAGTGCAGTTGCTGATCTAAACTAGGAACATAGTGGTAAATATGTTTGATCATATGTAATTGATGGTGAATGAATTGTCTGCGATGTAATTTAATAATGTGTTCTTGGATATCTGGGGTTAATTTGGATATATTTGGTAAAGTTGTCATGTTTGAAGTATTTGAAAAATATTTGGCGGGGTGTGTTAGCGTATAGTTGAGGAAGATAGGATGGGAGATGAATAGTGTATGAGACCTATACAAAAGTCTGGTGAGACCGGTGTATCGGGTCCCTATATATAGGGAACTCCTTAGTCTCATCTTGGCCATCCGTTCTAATATTACCGGATGGCCAAGATTTTGCCTGGTGTCCTTATCATATTACATGTGGGTCCTCATTAAATGATTACTATTCACCCGCGTTGTAACAGTAACGAGTCGCGGAGGGGTATTTTCATTTCCTGAGTATCGCATTACCCCATGGCAACGACTGCATACACATCCAAGACCAATCATACGGATTACAAAGAACAGATTCACCATCACACACAAACAATACATTTAATTATTTAATTCTATACTGTTAATACTATTCCGTATTACAGTAATTAATATTAATTACCATCCTAAAAATATTAAACAACACTGAACATCATATAATCGTGAAGGCACATACTGTTCTGCAGTATGTTGCGTAGGGGGTAGGCCGTAGGCGTTACGTAGCCAGACGTGCAGAACCCCTAGTTATGTAAGTTAAACCTAATCGTCGAAGACGAATCAACGAAAGGCATAGTGCCCAACGATAATTGTTTGTTCATGTTAATGGTAACCCCTAGAGGGGTTAATTATTTCATCATGAAATATTTGGGTGTGTTCCCTCTCTCTATGCTTAACATTTAAAATGTTATGTACCATGACGAGACACAGATGTCTCTGTGACGAGGAACAAACATTGTTTGCCGAAAAGAAAATCAAGAATTGCCGGTGAGAGAACAACATTTATTCAGGTTCTTCTTGGCCCCGCAGGGGCATTAACAACTCAAAAGAGAGAAAAGAGACAAAAATGAAAATCACTTATTGGTAATTACATAGTTGGCGAATAATTTTAATTGTTTGTGTGTGATGGTGAATCTGTTCTTTGTAATCCGTATGATTGGTCTTGGATGTGTATGCAGTCGTTGCCATAGGGTAATGCGATACTCAGGAAATGAAAATAATATGTTTTTTGGGGGATGACGAAATGTGTGTCGTAGGCTGATGAATGGAAAGTGATGGTAGAGGAGACTCTGGCTAGTGATGATGATGTAAATCGGTATTTGTATCTGAAGTAAATAGCGCAAGTGCAGTTGCTGATCTAAACTAGGAACATAGTGGTAAATATGTTTGATCATATGTAATTGATGGTGAATGAATTGTCTGCGATGTAATTTAATAATGTGTTCTTGGATATCTGGGGTTAATTTGGATATATTTGGTAAAGTTGTCATGTTTGAAGTATTTGAAAAATATTTGGCGGGGTGTGTTAGCGTATAGTTGAGGAAGATAGGATGGGAGATGAATAGTGTATGAGACCTATACAAAAGTCTGGTGAGACCGGTGTATCGGGTCCCTATATATAGGGAACTCCTTAGTCTCATCTTGGCCATCCGTTCTAATATTACCGGATGGCCAAGATTTTGCCAGGTGTCCTTATCATATTACATGTGGGTCCTCATTAAATGATTACTATTCACCCGCGTTGTAACAGTAACGAGTCGCGGAGGGGTATTTTCATTTCCTGAGTATCGCATTACCCCATGGCAACGACTGCATACACATCCAAGACCAATCATACGGATTACAAAGAACAGATTCACCATCACACACAAACAATACATTTAATTATTTAATTCTATACTGTTAATACTATTCCGTATTACAGTAATTAATATTAATTACCATCCTAAAAATATTAAACAACACTGAACATCATATAATCGTGAAGGCACATACTGTTCTGCAGTATGTTGCGTAGGGGGTAGGCCGTAGGCGTTACGTAGCCAGACGTGCAGAACCCCTAGTTATGTAAGTTAAACCTAATCGTCGAAGACGAATCAACGAAAGGCATAGTGCCCAACGATAATTGTTTGTTCATGTTAATGGTAACCCCTGGAGGGGTTAATTATTTCATCATGAAATATTTGGGTGTGTTCCCTCTCTCTATGCTTAACATTTAAAATGTTATGTACCATGACGAGACACAGATGTCTCTGTGACGAGGAACAAACATTGTTTGCCGAAAAGAAAATCAAGAATTGCCGGTGAGAGAACAACATTTATTCAGGTTCTTCTTGGCCCCGCAGGGGCATTAACAACTCAAAAGAGAGAAAAGAGACAAAAATGAAAATCACTTATTGGTAATTACATAGTTGGCGAATAATTTTAATTGTTTATGTGTGATGGTGAATCTGTTCTTTGTAATCCGTATGATTGGTCTTGGATGTGTATGCAGTCGTTGCCATGGGGTAATGCGATACTCAGGAAATGAAAATAATATGTTTTTTGGGGGATGACGAAATGTGTGTCGTAGGCTGATGAATGGAAAGTGATGGTAGAGGAGACTCTGGCTAGTGATGATGATGTAAATCGGTATTTGTATCTGAAGTAAATAGCGCAAGTGCAGTTGCTGATCTAAACTAGGAACATAGTGGTAAATATGTTTGATCATATGTAATTGATGGTGAATGAATTGTCTGCGATGTAATTTAATAATGTGTTCTTGGATATCTGGGGTTAATTTGGATATATTTGGTAAAGTTGTCATGTTTGAAGTATTTGAAAAATATTTGGCGGGGTGTGTTAGCGTATAGTTGAGGAAGATAGGATGGGAGATGAATAGTGTATGAGACCTATACAAAAGTCTGGTGAGACCGGTGTATCGGGTCCCTATATATAGGGAACTCCTTAGTCTCATCTTGGCCATCCGTTCTAATATTACCGGATGGCCAAGATTTTGCCAGGTGTCCTTATCATATTACATGTGGGTCCTCATTAAATGATTACTATTCACCCGCGTTGTAACAGTAACGAGTCGCGGAGGGGTATTTTTGTAAATATGTGAAAGTAGGGGGTAGGACGTAGGCGTTACGTAGCCAGACGTGCAGAACAGTATGTGCCTTCACGATTATATGATGTTCAGTGTTGTTTAATATTTTTAGGATGGTAATTAATATTAATTACTGTAATACGGAATAGTATTAACAGTATAGAATTAAATAATTAAATGTATGGGGTGTTCTGCAGTATGTTGCGTAGGGGGTAGGCCGTAGGCGTTACGTAGCCAGACGTGCAGAACCCCTAGTTATGTAAGTTAAACCTAATCGTCGAAGACGAATCAACGAAAGGCATAGTGCCCAACTATGTAATTACCAATAGGTGATTTTCATTTTTGTCTCTTTTCTCTCTTTTGAGTTGTTAATGCCCCTGCGGGGCCAAGAAGAACCTGAATAAATGTTGTTCTCTCACCGGCAATTCTTGATTTTCTTTTCGGCAAACAATGTTTGTTCCTCGTCACAGAGACATCTGTGTCTCGTCATGGTACATAACATTTTAAATGTTAAGCATAGAGAGAGGGAACACACCCAAATATTTCATGATGAAATAATTAACCCCTCCAGGGGTTACCATTAACATGAACAAACAATTATCGTTGGGCACTATGCCTTTCGTTGATTCGTCTTCGACGATTAGGTTTAACTTACATAACTAGGGGTTTTGCAGTATGTTGCGTAGGGGGTAGGCCGTAGGCGTTACGTAGCCAGACGTGCAGAACCCCTAGTTATGTAAGTTAAACCTAATCGTCGAAGACGAATCAACGAAAGGCATAGTGCCCAACGATAATTGTTTGTTCATGTTAATGGTAACCCCTGGAGGGGTTAATTATTTCATCATGAAATATTTGGGTGTGTTCCCTCTCTCTATGCTTAACATTTAAAATGTTATGTACCATGACGAGACACAGATGTCTCTGTGACGAGGAACAAACATTGTTTGCCGAAAAGAAAATCAAGAATTGCCGGTGAGAGAACAACATTTATTCAGGTTCTTCTTGGCCCCGCAGGGGCATTAACAACTCAAAAGAGAGAAAAGAGACAAAAATGAAAATCACGTATTGGTAATTACATAGTTGGCGAATAATTTTAATTGTTTGTGTGTGATGGTGAATCTGTTCTTTGTAATCCGTATGATTGGTCTTGGATGTGTATGCAGTCGTTGCCATGGGGTAATGCGATACTCAGGAAATGAAAATAATATGTTTTTTGGGGGATGACGAAATGTGTGTCGTAGGCGGATGAATGGAAAGTGATGGTAGAGGAGACTCTGGCTAGTCATGATGATGTAAATCGGTATTTGTATCTGAAGTAAATAGCGCAAGTGCAGTTGCTGATCTAAACTAGGAACATAGTGGTAAATATGTTTGATCATATGTAATTGATGGTGAATGAATTGTCTGCGATGTAATTTAATAATGTGTTCTTGGATATCTGGGGTTAATTTGGATATATTTGGTAAAGTTGTCATGTTTGAAGTATTTGAAAAATATTTGGCGGGGTGTGTTAGCGTATAGTTGAGGAAGATAGGATGGGAGATGAATAGTGTATGAGACCTATACAAAAGTCTGGTGAGACCGGTAATATTAGAACGGATGGCCAAGATTTGTGTAAATATGTGAAAGTGATGGTCTAAAAGGCACATAGGACAAAAATGAAATCACTTTCCATTCATCAGCCTACGACACACATTTCGTCATCCCCCAAAAAACATATTATTTTCATTTCCTGAGTATCGCATTACCCCATGGCAACGACTGCATACACATCCAAGACCAATCATACGGATTACAAAGAACAGATTCACCATCACACACAAACAATTAACATTATTCGCCAACTATGTAATTACCAATAAGTGATTTTCATTTTTGTCTCTTTTCTCTCTTTTGAGTTGTTAATGCCCCTGCGGGGCCAAGAAGAACCTGAATAAATGTTGTTCTCTCACCGGCAATTCTTGATTTTCTTTTCGGCAAACAATGTTTGTTCCTCGTCACAGAGACATCTGTGTCTCGTCATGGTACATAACATTTTAAATGTTAAGCATAGAGAGAGGGAACACACCCAAATATTTCATGATGAAATAATTAACCCCTCTAGGGGTTACCATTAACATGAACAAACAATTATCGTTGGGCACTATGCCTTTCGTTGATTCGTCTTCGACGATTAGGTTTAACTTAACGGATGGCCAAGATTTTGCCAGGTGTCCTTATCATATTACATGTGGGTCCTCATTAAATGATTACTATTCACCCGCGTTGTAACAGTAACGAGTCGCGGAGGGGTTACCATTAACATGAACAAACAATTATCGTTGGGCACTATGCCTTTCGTTGATTCGTCTTCGACGATTAGGTTTAACTTACATAACTAGGGGTTCTGCACGTCTGGCTACGTAACGCCTACGGCCTACCCCCTACGCAACATACTGCGTATGGGGTGTTCTGCAGTATGTTGCGTAGGGGGTAGGCCGTAGGCGTTACGTAGCCAGACGTGCAGAACCCCTAGTTATGTAAGTTAAACCTAATCGTCGAAGACGAATCAACGAAAGGCATAGTGCCCAACGATAATTGTTTGTTCATGTTAATGGTAACCCCTGGATACACATCCAAGACCAATCATACGGATTACAAAGAACAGATTCACCATCACACACAAACAATTACAATTATTCGCCAACTATGTAATTACCAATAAGTGATTTTCATTTTTGTCTCTTTTCTCTCTTTTGAGTTGTTAATGCCCCTGCGGGGCCAAGAAGAACCTGAATAAATGTTGTTCTCTCACCGGCAATTCTTGATTTTCTTTTCGGCAAACAATGTTTGTTCCTCGTCACAGAGACATCTGTGTCTCGTCATGGTACATAACATTTTAAATGTTAAGCATAGAGAGAGGGAACACACCCAAATATTTCATGATGAAATAATTAACCCCTCCAGGGGTTACCATTAACATGAACAAACAATTATCGTTGGGCACTATGCCTTTCGTTGATTCGTCTTCGACGATTAGGTTTAACTTACATAACTAGCGGTTCTGCACGTCTGACTACGTAACGCCTACGGCCTACCCCCTACGCAACATACTGCAGAACACCCCATACATTTAATTATTTAATTCTATACTGTTAATACTATTCCGTATTACAGTAATTAATATTAATTACCATCCTAAAAATATTAAACAACACTGAACATCATATAATCGTGAAGGCACATACTGTTCTGCACGTCTGGCTACGTAACGCCTACGGCCTACCCCCTACGCAACATACTGCAGAGGACCCACATGTAATATGATAAGGACACCTGGCAAAATCTCGGCCATCCGGTAATATTAGAACGGATGGCCAAGATGAGACTAAGGAGTTCCCTATATATAGGGACCCGATACACCGGTCTCACCAGACTTTTGTATAGGTCTCATACACTATTCATCTCCCATCCTATCTTCCTCAACTATACGCTAACACACCCCGCCAAATATTTTTCAAATACTTCAAACATGACAACTTTACCAAATATATCCAAATTAACCCCAGATATCCAAGAACACATTATTAAATTACATCGCAGACATTTCATTCACCATCAATTACATATGATCAAACATATTTACCACTATGTTCCTAGTTTAGATCAGCAACTGCACTTGCGCTATTTACTTCAGATACAAATACCGATTTACATCATCATCACTAGCCAGAGTCTCCTCTACCATCACTTTCCATTCATCAGCCTACGACACACATTTCGTCATCCCCCAAAAAACATATTCTTTTCATTTCCTGAGTATCGCATTCCCCCATGGCAACGACTGCATACACATCCGAGACCAATCATACGGATTACAAAGAACAGATTCACCATCACACACAAACAATTAAAATTATTCGCCAACTATGTAATTACCAATAAGTGATTTTCATTTTTGTCTCTTTTCTCTCTTTTGAGTTGTTAATGCCCCTGCGGGGCCAAGAAGAACCTGAATAAGTGTTGTTCTCTCACCGGCAATTCTTGATTTTCTTTTCGGCAAACAATGTTTGTTCCTCGTCACAGAGACATCTGTGTGTCGTCATGGTACATAACATTTTAAATGTTAAGCATAGAGAGAGGGAACACACCCAAATATTTCATGATGAAATAATTAACCCCTCCAGGGGTTACCATTAACATGAACAAACAATTATCGTTGGGCACTATGCCCTGACTTTTTGAAGCAATTTCAGGGTTTGATTTCCAAATGTTTTCGTCCCATGTTGTATGACCGCGGCCGAAAGTGATCCAAGTTCACTTCGTTTTTTTTTTTTTTTTTCATAATGTTAAAGACCTCACAGATCACCCATTATAGTCGGGTCGGAGGCAGAGGGGTGCAAGGGGTTTAGTTGAACCCCCTTCATTGAAAATTATACTACTAAGTAAATAAGGTAATTTTATATATATATATATATATATATATATATATATATATATATATCTATTAATTGTGAATCCCCTAAAAAAGATTTTGAATTCCACTCTGCATCTGATTATAGTTGGCTCATATGTGAGTAGATATTAGGGGTATATGGAGTAACGCAATATGAATTGCTGATCGGTATTACCAAAAAAAAAAGGGGTGCTCTATAGAGATATTTTTATTTCATTTTTGAACTATTTCACCATTGCAAAGACAAACAATTACACGAAGAAAAAAAAAAAACACACCGTACATCACTCTGTAAACACAACTTTTCCCTTGAGGATTTCAATACAAAGTTCTTGTGATTTGTTTACTTAGGAAGTTCTTAATTTGGCAGTATTAGTGGTTTGGTATGATTTTTGTAAAACACAAGTAATTTTTCTCTGGGTGGCAGATTTTCCTTGATAAAGCTACAACTAATTGACTTATCAGCCCAGACACATATATTTGGAAATTCTTCTTTCTTCAATATGTCCACTTCCAATGCTTCTTGAATAACTCCAAGCCAATAAGTTATCAAAATGGAAACAATCTCAATGTATCCTCCAAAGATGTTGTTATTATTATCTTTGATCAATTCATTCTCAAGAAGTTTAAGAAGCTCATGAAGTTCTCCCATGGCATTCACCTTTACTTCATTGTTGCTAACATAACAAAGTTTTAGCATCTCTGGCAAGCACTGAAATTGTTAAATAACACTTGTTATTACATGAAAGTGACTATGAATTTGAACAGAAATATTTCAAGAGGGTCCGGCTACATTTGGTACGAAGGAAAATATTTTCCACAGCTAAATCATTTTCTCTACTTGGTTAGCAGAAAAACATTTTCCATCAAAAGAGTACACAACATTTTATTTCAACTAGGGGTGTATTTGGAATGAAGGAAATTTTCTTGGAAAATATTTTCCATAAGGATCTTCGTCTCACTATCTTACACTCTAAAAATATGATCGCTATTTCAAATGAACTAATGGAGAAAAACATAAACAGAGAAAATTGTTGTCCCCTACTTAATGATGTTTGGTTCCTACTAAATGACTTATTTTTCTGCAAAAAATATTTTCCTTCATACCACACATGCCCCAGATTTAAATTTCATATCTGATTAACTAATACTTACAATATTATCAGTTCTTAATACTCCGAAATTTTATATATCAACACACAATCAGGTTTGCTAAAATATTACTACTATTATAAATTTTTGAAGAAATATTTTCCCTAGAAAATGTCTTCCTCTCTTCAAAAAAACACATAAAACTTTTGAACGGAAAATAATTTCCATAAATAAATGATTCTTTGTAAAAAAAATAATTTCTCACTACCAAAAAATCACTATTTTCCCTGAATTTCCCACATAAAAATGTTTTGTGGTTATTGTAATATCGGTGAAAAAAAATCTAAATAGTAATATTTTCATATGAAAAAATTAGGAAGTTTCCAGCTCAATGGGAAGTTGGGAACCTGTTTTCACCGTGCGTTTTCCCATGAGTTGATTTGATGGTAATGAGGTCGGAAAATCATATCTTATACTTCCTCTATTTCAATTTATATGAACCCATTTGATTGGGTATGATATTTAAGAAAGAGGGAAGACTTTTGAAACTTGTAGTTCAAAATAAGCCTTGAAAATTTGTATGGCTGTAAATCATTCATAAAGTGAATTTGTTTTCAAATTAAGAAAGAGATCATTCATTTTGGCACGAACTAAAAAGAAAATAGATTCAAACAAATTGAAACAGAAGAAATAATATAAAATTTTAATGTTGGTAGGAATTTTTTTTTTTATTTCTAGTAGTGTATATAGTATCAATTACAGTCGGAAACATACCTTTTCATCCATAAACTTAGCCCAGAAACGTGCCATGGCTCTTTGGTAAGGATCTTTTGGTAGAATAGGAGTGCCATCTTTCCAAGTTTCATCAATATATTCAAGAATCACAAGAGACTCAACAATTGGTTTTCCATTATGCAACAACACTGGAATTTTTTTATGAATAGGATTGTACTTGAGAAGTGTAGGACTCTTATTTGACAGATCTTCTTCAATATACTCATATTGAATACCCTTGAGTTTCAGAGCAATTTCAACTCTTACACTAAAAGGACTTGCCCAAGAACCCAACAATTTTACTTGTTCCATGTTTCACTGTTTCTTAATTGCTCGAAAATGTTGGCTTAATTTGCATTTCTATCTTCTTGACTTTTGCCCTTCTTATAGAACGGGATCCGAGAGATGACTTATGTGCTTATGTCACCAATATTTTCATCAAATCTCGTGGCTTGCCTTCTTAGAAGAATATTTTTAATTAGGCAGTCAAGTTTGGCAGCTGATTTAGAATTAAGCAGGTATTAGTTAGGTAACTATTAGTAATGCAGATATTAGTTGTGTAGTTATCAGTTATGGGAGTATTAATTATTTCATCTTCTACCTCATACCAAATCTCGTGACTTGCCTTCTTAGAAGAATTATTTTTTAAGGGGTTGTTTGGTAGGTAGTCAAAATTATACAGGTATTATATAGTTATGCAAGTATTAGTTATACAGGTATTAATTATTTCATTTTCTATCCCGCATAAAATTATACATTAATTTCCTCCTAACATATACATATATTAGTTATGGGGGTTTCTAATCAAACATGATATAACTTATGCAAAAATTAATACATGAATAAGTTGTTTCTATTGGGATTTCATTGGGTTGTTGTTGTTGTATACTGACTACCAAACGGCCCCTACAAATTTTAAAGTGTTTTTAACATCATGAGTCACCAACTCTTCCAAATTTTTTGTCTTATTTAACATAATTTTTCTTCAATGTAATATTGAATACGTCCCTTGAGTTTCAGGGCAGTTTCGACTCTCTTTTACTATAAAAGGAATTGCCCACTAACCCAACAATTTTACTTCTTCCATTGTTACTTGTTAATTGCACGTAACTCTTGGCTTAGCTAGTTTGTAATTCTGTCTTCTCGATTTTTGCCTTCTTATCGAAAGGGATTTGAAGTTGCCTGATTTTTAATCAAATCAACATCTTACGTATGTTCAGGAGATGATTTATGCATTATTTTATTCTACGTTTAGTATAATTTTTTTATCTCGAAATCAATAATCTAGAGATTATTTATATTACAATTACAATTATAGCAGTATTTATTTTTTCATACCACGCCTCTATGTGAGATAGCAATTTCAAAATTATTAATCTCATCCTTCTTCAAAGCTTTTCCCAAATTGTTTAACGAAGACTGTTTACCCCGGATTTGGATAATCAATTAAATTTGTGAGTAGGTATAGGATATGTGGTTAAGCCTCAATTTATTTGATGGGGAAAAAAAATATATGAATGTATTATAAAGAAGCAACTAATGATTGATGGTTTGTTATAGACTTATATGTTTACTAATATATAGGTGTTACTTGATTGAAGAAATGTAATAAAGATGAACACAATGAATTCGGATTGCACACGATATGAGAGAGATTTATATATTTCTTATACAAAAGAATGTTCTTGATGTTAAGGAGCCAACCCTTTAAGAGGGGGACAATGCCCCTTATTTATAGTATTGCCCCATGGGCTTCATACAACATGAACAATAAAATAATAATGAAAAAGCTCTGAGTTAGGTTAGGTTGGATTAGGTTGACCGTACGATTGGCAGTTGAACATGGCAGGACGTTATCGACACGTGGCAACCGCGCAACGGATCTCCCGGACCACCGGCCACGATAAAACGGACTAACGGCCTCGACCAAACGGTCCAACGGCAACGACCAACTCGGCCATGAAGAAAATCGGACCAAATGATGCCCTCCCCTGGCCTTGGTCCGAGCGTTCCTCCGGTTCAGAATGGAAGCCTTCGTGCACGTTCTGGTTAATTTCTTCCTTCGATCCTTGGTCTCACCGGTTTAACATACATCCGATTTTTACCATATACAGATAGGCCCCACACTTCCCGGACCGCAGATTTATCGGAGTAACGGGAAGTGGATAAGCCCAGAAATCGGCGAATCCGTTTGTCCGTTGTCATCTTCTCATTTTGGCGGGAACAGTTGCGTCACGTCCCCCTTTTCATCGGCCACGTGTCTTATTCCGGATGGCCACTCTGACAACCGCCACAACGCACGTCGCCTCAAGTCATTCCTCATTAATGATGGGGCACATGGCGCTCCCCAGTTGGCTGGGGAATTGTAACCGTCACAGTCCCATGCCTATATAAGGCTCTTTCATCCCTTCATTTGAACATTTTACCTCTTCAATTAATCTTTCTGCTTCAAGTTTTCTGCCTCTTATACATTCCATATCGTTACTCATAATCATCTGAAAAACTCAGTTCTTGTTGATCTGATGCATGCACTACGTGAAAAGAATCGATACTGCCAATTTCTCCACTTGTCATTCTCGTCTGTTGCTGCTTCCTCCTTTCGCTTTTGCCATTTTTGAACTCTTTGACTGTTTCCTTTTCTAATCCACTCAACTTCTTCTTTTCATATTTCCAAATGTCTGAAACTACTTCCCATGATATTTCCTCGGTTTCATCTCAAGGAACTGAACCTGCATCTCCAGCCAAAGCAAATAGCACCTTCGAGCCCACTGCCTCGGACATTATACTGGTCAAGCCTAACTTCAACAAAGATTTTGAGGTCGAAAAACCTTCTTCGGTATCCGATAGGGGGTACGATGTGAGGCGATATCCTTCGTCCATTACCAAGGAAAAACTCGACTTGGTCCGGGCCGACTGCGGGTGGGACACGAGTCCGGTTCGACTTTTTGCCCCCGGGCCAAGCGAATGAATTACCGACCACCGGGAAGGTTTTTTATACTTTTATACCTACCCTTTCACTCTCAAGCTCGATCCTCCGATCGACCCGGTCATCTTGGACATGTGCCGGACCTATGACGTGACCTTGGCACAAATTGGTCCGATCGTCTGGAGGGTCGTGGCATGCCTCCGGCTATTGTCCAATAACGCCGGAAAGGAGCTCATGTTGGCCCACTTGATACGCTTGTATTCCCCGAGGTTGTTCCGGGGTGGCGTAATAAAACTCGCAAAGCGCAGCCGGAATCCCTTTTTCTCGAAAATGGATGAAGATAGAGACTGTGGCTGGTTGGAGCGATACGTCCGGGTGCGGACCTCGGATATCATTCCGGACAATTACATGCCCTTTCCGGAAAAGTGGAACAACAAGCGTAAGCCTGAACTCTAAGTAATTGCCTTTGTATGTTTCATCACACTTCGGTCCTACTTTCTCACTGCTTTTCTTATTTATATTAGCCAATGGATGGATTCCTCCGGTCGTCCGGAATCTGAACGAATGGGTTACTGCACTCCTTAGCCAGCGTGCCCACGACAACCGAACGTGGGGCCACCTGTCACGCAGCCGATGGGTCGCCCAGAACCACGGTAATACTTTGCTTCTACCTGTGTTCGCTGCATCCTCTTCTATCCGTATTGATTGCGTCTTCAATTTTCAGGTTTACCTAAAGGCTCGGTGGATCCCAGGCCGGAGTCGGCAGCCGAACCCACAACGTCAGCACCCGAATTCGATTCAGCGGGTGAATCTCGTATCCTTGCTGCTGCCGCTACTGCCAAGAGAAAAAGGCCCTCGGGAAAAGGGTAGAAAGCAAAGAAAAGGGCAATGAGCGTCGTTAGGACTTCCGTGGCCGCCATTCTGGAGGAGGACATCACCGCTTCACCCCTTCCTTTGGTTCCGGCATCACACACAGGTGCAGAAGAAATTCTTTACCCGACTCCTCTAAGGTCGATTGATTTCGTCGACATTTCAGGTGAAACTTCTTCCGAAGAAAGCCCCTTGCAAAGGACAAGTAGATTTGGGGGGGCGGCTGTTGTCGAAGCCGATCAAAGAACCGAGCCGGTCCCCAAGAGCGAAGCTCCAACGGTCACTGGCTCGTTGCCCGATTTTGAAACTGCTGCGACTACGGAGCCCCCTGCTTTTGTTGAAGCTGCCCCGGCCGCTCCAAGTTCTCCAGCTCCGGCTTCGAGGCCGGATGAGTTTGAGGACATGTTCTCGAGCACTCCTCCCGCAACTGGCGAAGCCATGGGTTTCGGGCATCTACAGATCCCTCGGGCCACGAGGACGGCCAGCCGGACCTCTGAATCTGGTGCCAGGGACAGCTTGGTACGCATCTTTCCGGCCCCAAGTGTGGAGCCGAGGAGGAAAAGATCGGCTACGGTCACCGTCCCCGAGGATTGCGGCTTTCTTTCTCGCCCAGTGGGCGTGGTAAGCTATCTGAGGCCTCTTGTCTCGGACTCGAACAAGCGAAAGATGAACGGGGTCTCTTGGCAGTGCCTCATTAACGAGGGTATGCATGCGGGCAATCGGGTAAGTTTTATCAACTGTCCCTGCATGCTTTTCTTGAGAACTCTTGTCTCGTTTTATGAAAAGTGTCTGACTTGCTTCTTTTTGCAGAGTGTGGTGCTGGTTAACGAAGCCTTCATCCGTGCCCAGCAAGAGGTAGACGATCTCAAGGGCCAACTAGATGCCCAGGGCCGGGAAATGGAGAAATATCTGCACCTTCTCTGGGAGAAGGAGGAGGAGTTGAACCAAGCAGTCGTTCTTTCCAACCTCCGACCTGAGCTTGATGCAGCAAAGGCCGAAAACCGTCAGTTAAAGAGTGAGCTGGCCGCGATGGCCGAATACAATCGGACTCTCGAAGCTGACAAGATCGGCCTTAGCCGAGACAACGCTCAAATTTCCTCGAGGCTTGGTGAGCTCGAAACCACCTTCTCCCAACTCCGGGGGGAGCTGGATTTGGTGAAGTCTGATACTGCAAGCTTGGCCGAGAAGAATCGGCTGCTCGAATATGAGAGTGCCCAATACAAAGAGCGTGCGAGGGTGTTCGAGGAAAAGGCGGAGAAGAGGGTCCAGATGTGTGATGATCTGAAAAACGAGTTTAAGGAGACGGCCGATGCTAATGATACTCTCCAGGCCGAGCTTGAATCGGCCATCCAAATGCAGAATGTTCTTGGGGAGGCTCGGGTTGCTCTAGCGGCGAAGTTAGCCCAGGCCGAGGCTGATTTGGACGAGCCTTTGAAGAGCATCAAGGCCGCCGAGGCTCATGCTACCATTGCCGCTGAATATGAAAAATGGAAGTCTTGGAGGATCACCCTCGAGCAAGCCGAGCACGGCTTTACGGATCTTCCGGCCCTTATTCTCGAGGCTAAAAGGATCGAGGAAGAGGCAAAGGGTGCCCTCGGGACCGACTTTGACGACTCTGAGCGTACAGTGTCCGAGCACTCTGGCTCTAGCCGTTCCGGATAGATTAGGGCCTGTACTTAGCCTTTTGTTATTTTTTGCCTTTGTAGGGGTCTTCGATGTAAAAAGAAAATCCTTCGTATAAATAAAACATATATTTTCCTTTGACTCTTTACTTTGTTTGAATGTTTGTTGTGACTTCCAACCGAATTGCCGGTCTGCTTTAAAGAATTATTATTTCTGACTATGCCTGAATATTGGCTTCTTACTTCATCCGGTACATTGTGCCCGAGAGTTTTATTGAATTTTTGCCCATGGGACTTATCTTATGCTTTGTGAACTCGGACATCTGCGAATCACGATAGGCATTTTTAGGGCCGGAATTTTTCTGTTATTTTTATCTTTTAGGGCCGGTATTTTTCGGACACCTGAATCTCGGCCTTAGCTGGATTTTGATGTAAAAGTCCCCGTTTGTGGGGTTAAAATTTTTGGCTCGATTCGCTATGATCTCGTTGCCCTTGTCGAATTTCGACTGTAGCGCTCGGTATCGGGTATGTGAATGAAGTAGTGCCGAAATATGACAGTAATCATCGAGGTAAAGTGATTTACCAGTAAGACATCTCGAGATAATGTTATCCAAACTTTCGATAATTTTGTATCGCAGGTATTTATATATATGAGAATGAACTTGAACGTTTTCCTCCTGCCTTTGCCGTAGCAAATATTAAATGGACACGATTCATTCTAATCGTTTGGTCCTTACATCGGAACCTAATGCAGAAGGTCTGGTTCTTTGTTTTGCCGTAGCAAATATTACGTGGACACGATTCAATTTGATCGTTTGGTCCTTACATCGGAACCTAATGTTAAAGGTCCGATTTTGCTTTGTTAAGGGCATCCTCCGGTTTCAGCTAACCGGGGTAAACTTCGAAGTGGTTGTGATAGTCCCCTAGCTCTTATCCGAGCTGCAAGATCGGGTGAGAGCTATTGATTCCCCACTCGTTGGGTGTGACCACGAGTTTTACGGGCGTTTGTCTTCGCCTTCGTTAAGTAACACGTTGTACTTGTTGCCTCATTAAAAACCTTGTCGGAAAACCCATTTTGGGACAAAACCGTACTAAGGAAAAGAGTGCAACACGTGTTTTCAGATTTAGATTCTTTTCTCTGCCCGGTACTCGATTTCCTGCAAAAAAAAGAGGTAAAAATGGAAAAACACGGGGAGTCCATACCTTAGCAGTAATATCTTTTCAGATGAGTCACATTCCAGTTATTGCGCAACTGTTGCCCGTCCATAGACTCCAACTGGTACGATCCTTTGCCCGTTACCTCGGTTATCTTGTATGGTCCTTCCCAGTTCAGACCCAGTTTTCCTTCATTGGGATTCTTGGTGTTCAAGGTAACTTTTCGAAGCACCAAGTCTCCAACTTGGAAATGACGAAAATTGACTCTCCGATTGTAGTACCTTTCCACTCTCTGCTTCTGGGCTGCAATACGGACCAACGCATTTTCGCGAAGTTCGTCCGTAAGGTCGAGTTTTACGGCCATGGCCTCCTCGTTTGACTCCTCGGTCGTATATCTGAACCGGAGGGTCGGCTCATCAACTTCCACGGGGATGAGAGCTTCAGCCCCGTAGACCAATGAGAAAGGAGTTTCCCCTGTGCTTGATTTCGAGGTGGTTCTGTAAGCCCATAACACCTCCGGTAATATTTCCTTCCAATGATGCTTTCATGCTTCAAGTCTTTTCCTCAGATTTTGGATTATTGTTTTGTTCATGGATTCCGCCTGTCCGTTCACACACGGGTGATACGGAGTTGACACGGTTTTCTTGATCTTCAACCCTTCTACGAAATCGCTGACTTTACCACCCACGAACTGGGGCCCGTTATCACAAGTTATCTCGGCAGGGATGCCGAAGCGACAGATGATGTGGTCCCATATGAATTCAATGACTTCTTTCCCTCTGATTTTTTCAAAGGCCTGCGTTTCAACCCACTTAGAGAAATAATCAATCATAAACAGAATAAAACGGGCTTTACCTGGTGCCCATGGTAACGGACCAACAATGTCCATTCCCCACTTCATGAAAGGCCAAGGTGAAACCACCGAATGCAGCAACTCCCCGGGTTGGTGAATCATCGGAGCATGTCTCTGACACCCGTCACATTTTCGGATGAAATTTCTCGAATCTTCCTCCATCCGGTTCCAATAGTAACCGGCTCTGATGATTTTTCGGACCAGTGCATCATTACCGGAGTGATTGCCGCAGGTTCCTTCGTGCACCTCTCTCATCACATACTCCGTTTCTCCGGGACCTAAACACTTGGCCAGGGGTTCGAAGAAAGACCGTCGATACAATTGGCCGTCTACCAAGCAGAAACGCGCTGCTTTGGTCCTTAATGACCGTGATTCTTTCGGGTCATTCGGGAGCTTTCCATCACGCAAGTAGTCGATATATTTGTTGCGCCAATCCCAAGTTAGACCCATTGTGTTTATTTCAGCATGCCCATTTTCTATCGCCGTGTTCAACAAGTGCACCGTGGTCCCGGGGTTGATTTCTTCCCCTTCGACCGAGGATCCCAAATTCGCCAATGCATCGACTTCGCTGTTCTGCTCCCTCGGTATATGCTGCATCGTCCATTCTTTAAACCGGTGTAGAATCACTTGGATGTTTTCAAGATACCTCTGCATCCGTTCGTCCTTGACTTCGAAGACGCTGTTCACCTGGTTTACGACCAAGAGCGAATCGCATTTTGTTTCGATTATCTCGGCCCCCATACTCCGAGCTAATTCCAAACCTGTAATCATAGTCTCATACGCGGCTTCATTGTTAGTCAATTTAACAGTTCTAATGAATTGCCGAACGGCATCCCCGACCGGGGTTCTAAGGACAATTCCTATCCCGGAACCTTTAAGGTTCGAGGCCCCGTCCGTATGTAACGACCAAATGCCCGAGGCTTTCCCCGAGGTCAGTAGAAGTTCTTTCTCGACCTCGGGGGCCATAGCCGGGGTGAAATCTGCAACAAAATCGGCCAAGATCTGGGACTTGATGGTCGTTC
Organism: Lycium barbarum; assembly: GCF_019175385.1. Lineage (NCBI taxonomy): Eukaryota > Viridiplantae > Streptophyta > Magnoliopsida > Solanales > Solanaceae > Lycium > Lycium barbarum. The sequence continues at coordinate 17,173,126 of NC_083339.1, read as the reverse complement.
GAGGTTTGTACTCGATATCATATCCGCTAATTTCGACGGCCCATTTAGTTAGTCTACCCGACAATTCCGGTTTATGCATGATGTTTCTCAGTGGGTAAGTAGTCACTACATATATTGGATGGCATTGAAAGTAGGGCTTGAGCTTTCTAGAAGCACTCACCAGTGCCAATGCCAATTTTTCTAAGTGGGGATAACGGGTCTCCGCATCCCCCAAAGTTCTACTTACATAATAGATAGGGAATTACGTACCTGATTCTTCTCGGACCAAAACTCCACTCACCGCTACCTCGGAGACAGCAAGGTAGAGAAAAAGCGGCTCGTCCGCCTTGGGCGTTTGCAACAGCGGGGGACTGGACAAGTACCTCTTCAATTCTTGCAAAGCTCTTTGGCACTCCGGTGTCCAAACAAAGTCGTTCTTCTTCCTTAATAAGAAGAAGAAACGGTGACTCTTGTCCGAGGACCTCGATATGAAATGACTCAACGCCGCTATCCTTTCGGTGAGCCTCTGTACCCCATTTACATTATTCACTACCTCGATATCCTCGATGGCCTTGATCTTGTCCGGGTTGATTTCGATCCCTCGGTTTGACACCATGAAAGCCAGAAATTTGCCAGACCTTACCCCGAAGGCACATTTTTCCGGGTTGAGCTTCATGTTGTACCTCGTCTTTTACGAAGGCGTGTTTTTCTTCCGCCATAGGCCTTCTCTTCTGCTTCACCGGGGGAAACTTGCCGTCTAAGCTGAGCTTGTGAGCTGCTACTTCCGGTGATATACCTGTCATATCTATATGGGACCATGCAAAGCAATCTGTGTTAGCCCGAAGAAATTCAATTAACTTGTTCCTCATCTCCGAGGTTAACCCCGTGCCCAGGTATACCTTTCTGTCCGGTAGGTATTCGAACAAGACGATCTGCTCCAGCTCCTCTACTGTTGACTTGGTTGCGTCCGAATCATCCGGCATGACGAATGATCTGGGCACACCGAAGTCATCCTCTTCGCACCCCGGGTCCAACCCTGTGTGCTGTGATTGCTATTTGGTGTCTGTTTCCTCGGTTGAGTCCTTCTCCCTTTGATCCGATTTTTCGGGCTGAGGTATTGTTTCCTCGACCACGAACATCTCCCTTGCAGCGGGCTGTTCGCCTAGGATGGTTACTATCCCCTCCGGTGTCGGGAATTTCAGTAACTGATGCAACGTCGATGGCACGGCCCTCATGCTATGCATCCAGGGTCTGCCCAGTAATGCGTTATACTTCATGTCCCCTTCGATCACATAGAACACCGTTTGCTGGATAGTGCCATTGATGTTGACCGGCAACGATATCTCCCCCTTTGTGGTTTCGCTCGCCATGTTGAACCCGCTCAGTACCCGGGCTACCGGTACGATCTGATCGAGCAACCCCAGCTGTTCGACCACTCTACACCGGATGATGTTGGCCGAGCTACCTAGGTCAATCAAAATACGTTTAATCTGAGTTTTAAAGATAAGAATAGAGATTACCAATGCATCATTCTGCGGTTGAATGATGCCTTCTGCATCCTCGTTGCTGAAATAGATGGAAACCTCGGGTAAATAATCCCGGCTGCGCTTGTCGCGAACAACAGAAACATTGGCCCGTTTCATCACCGGCCCTCGAGGGGCATCGGTGCCCCCAACTATCATGTTGATTACATGCTGGGGTTCTACTGGCTCGGCCCTTCGATGAGCCTCCCTTTCCTTGTAGTGATTTTTGGCTCGTTCACTTAACAATTCTCGGAGATGACCATTCTTTAGTAACCGGGCTACCTCCTCTCTTAGCTGGCGACAATCCTCGGTTCTGTGACCATGGGTTCCATGGTATTCACACACTATGCTCGGGTCCCGTTGGCCCGGATCCGACCTTAGAGGTCTTGGCCATCTTACATCCGGGACACGGCCAATGGCCGAAACGAGGCCCGAGGTACCGACGTTGAAGTTGTACTCCGATATCTTCGGTAAATCCTTGTTGCCGGCAGAGCTTCTGGTATCACTCCTAAATGAGAGATCCCGACTGTTCAATGGGCGCTCGACCCGTTTACTACCCCGACCGGAGAAATGGCTTGGGCTAACCCTTGATTTTTCCGACCTAAAGCTTGGCTTCTCCGAATGGGAGTATGGCCGATACCTTTCCCTCGACGACTCAGCCTTCGTCTCGTAACCTTTCCTTGGTCTCTCAAAACTTTTGTTCACATTTATCGGCCCCGGGGGAAGTTCGAATTGATCATCCTCCACCCGAATCTTCTACTCGTATCGGTTATGGACATCAGCCCATGTCACAGCCTCGTACTCAAGCAAACTTTCCTTTAACTTAAACGAAGTCGTTGAGCTCTGAACATTGAGCCCCTTTGTGAAAGCTTGTGTAGCCCATTCTTCTGGAACCGGGGGGAGCTCCATTCATTCCCTTTGGAATCGGTTGACAAATTCACGTAGTAATTCATCGTCTCTCTGGGTTATACAGAAGATATCTTCCTTACGGGCCTGCACCTTCTTGGCACAGGCGTGAGCTTTTACGAAGGCATCGACGAGCATTTCGAATGAGGTGATTGAATGCTCTGGCAGATGGTCGTACCATGTCAACGCCCCTTTTGACAAAGTTTCCTCGAGCTTCTTCAGCAGTACCGATTCAATTTCGTCTTCCTCCATATCATTGCCTTTTATGACGCAGGTGTATGAGGTCACGTGCTCGTGCGGGTCCGTTGTGCCGTCATATTTCTGGATATCCGGCATTTTAAACCTCTTCGGGATTAATTTCAGGGCTGCACTCGGAGGAAAAGGCCTTTGGATGTACCTCTTCGAGTCCGGCCCCTTCAGTAAAGGCGGAGCCCCTGGGATCTGATCCACCTGAGAGTTGTATGTCTCGACCCTCTTTTCGGTCGAGTCTATCCACTTTGCCAAAGTTTCGAGCATTTTTAGAACCTCGGTGGAGGAGCCAGCTCCGGATCCATTGCTCTCAATAACCCGTGCCTCTTCCCTTCTAGGTTCAGCAACACCACTTGTCTTCTCCGGGGTCGTTGTATCCCCTCGGGTTTCCAACTGGGCAATTGCGATCCCTTGCTCGGCAATCGCAGCTCTCTGTTACTGCAACATTTCAAAGATTAAACGTAAGTCAATATTGTCATTAGGTGTATCCGGGTCTTTCCAGCCCAGTATCCGGGACAAAGTAACAAAATTGTTGGTGTTTAGAGGATCAGTGGCCGGTAAGGTGGCATTCTCCTGGTCCACAGGCCACAATAAAACGGACTAACAACCTCGACCAAACGGTCCAACGGCAACGACCAACTCGGCCATGAAGAAAACCGGACCAAATGATGCCCTCCCCTGGCCTTGGTCCGAGCGTTCCTCCGGTTCAGAATGGAAGCCTTCGTGCATGTTCTGGTTAATTTCTTCCTTCGATCCTTGGTCTCACCGGTTTAACATACATCCAATTTTTACCGTATACAAAGACAAATTAAATTTGAAAATAAAAATTTATCCCGATTTATCTGGTTAAACAAAATACACCTTTATATTATGCAATATATTTTTCTTGTCAATCCAATGGAGTAAATATTTATCATTAAAAATATCTATTAAATAATCACATTGCTACTTACATTCTGTATTGTACTATCGTTCACTATCCGAAAATAACTTGTTCCCATGGGAAACGACCCCTTATCGTTTACCAGCTAGAGAAGAGTTGCCACTAAGCCATTTTTGGTATGTGACACCTGTAGTTAGTCAAATGAGAAATTCTAAACTATAAAATTCTGGATTGGACGAAACTTATAAATTTAGGCTGCTACTTAATGACAAGAAAAAAGTTTCAAACTAACAAAAAAATATTTTCTAAAGTTCGGTTAATTTCTTGTGATAAAAATAGTTCACAACTTTCATATTATAATCGATAAAGTTCATTACATTATTTATTATTATAAATACTGAAACTCAATCATCATGCTTGAAACCAATTTAATTTGGAGCCAAGCTAGTGGTCCAAATAGAGATCTGATATTTACCCACAGTATAAAGTAAGAAAATTAATCTCAAACATTAATACATGAGCGACTTTGAACTTTTCCATCATTAAAGAGTACAAAAAAATAAAATTGAAAAATCCAACACCTAAATCCATATGCATCTGAGAGTTGATATTTTTATTAGGCAACTTCACTAGTTTTGAAGACAGATCTATAAGCTCCAAGTAATTTTTCTCTGGGAGGCAAATTTTCCTTAATAATGCCACAACTTTGCAACTCTTCAGACCAGGCACACATATTTGGAAATTCACCATTTGTCAATACTTCAACTTTCAATGCTTCTTGAATAACTCCTAGGCAATATGTTATGAGAATGGATACTAAATCAACAAATCTAATTGTGTCTCCTCCAAAGAATTTCTTGTCTTTTGACTTCATTGTCAAGAATTTTCAGGAACTTAGAAAGTTCATCCCTAGATTTTTCCTTTTCTTCTTTGCTCCCATAACCAAGTTTCTGCATCTTGGGCAAGCACTAAAATTGAAAAGAATTAACACTTGTTATTTTATTTTGTTTTTGTTTATGTTAATTTTTTTTCCTACTATATCGGAGGCAAAGGCGGAATTGGAAATTCATATAAGAGAACTCAAAAAAAAAAAAAAAAAAAAAAAAGAATGTCGCACCTAGAATTTAAAACTATGAGCCTATGTAACTTTTTAACCCTCTTTGCTACCAGTGGCATAGTCAGGATATTCATTGGGAGTTCAAAATATGAAGAACTAAACACTCGAATAAGCCAAATTAGGGGTTCAACATCTATTGTATATATATATATATATATATATATAAAAAGTAATTTTAACCATGTACAAACAATGAAATTTCTCGCTGAAGGAGATTCGGATGAACCCCCTTATCCCAACCTGACTCTGTTAGTAACCATGGATGTGAACTTGAGGTTGAGGGAAACTTACAGAGGAAGATACAAAGTGAATTTAGAGTTAGAGCGAAGAAATCTTATTACTCTTCAACTAACTGTTACATGAATGAAATGAGCTGTATATACACAATTTGTCTAACTAGCTTTCTAATCATAAAACAATCTATTAGCTGTACTGTACACTTACTATATTACCCCTAACTAACTCAGCTTGTGCTTAGCTGTCAATACCCCTTCTTAAGCTGATGGTTGATATATATCCTTCATTCCAAGTTGCCTCAGTAAATAGTCATGTTGAGCTTTTCCTAGACTCTTAGTAAGTAAGTCTGCTAGTTGATCTTCTGTAGGTATGTGCTCAGTGTTGATCAGTCCTTTTATGATCCTTTCTCTAACAAAATAGCAGTCTAAATCTATGTGTTTGGTCCTCTCATGGAAGATTAGATTGGCAGCTATCTGTATTGCTGCTTTGCTATCACACCACAGCTTCACAAGTAGTTGAATCTTAGTACCAAGTTCTCTGAATAGCCCTGTCAACCACACAATTTCTGCAGTCACTGAGGCCATACTTCTAAACTCAGTTTCTGCTGAACTTCTTGAGACCGTCTCATGTTTCTTGGATTTCCATGATATTAGAGCCCTACCAAACTTCACCAAGTATCCAATTACTGATCTTCTAGTTTGCAAGCAAGCTCCCCAGTCTGAGTCACAATAAGCATTTAGAGAGTTTGTGGATTGTGCAGGCATATAGAGACCCAGTCCAGGTGACCCTTTAATATACGTGACTACCCTGAGGGTAACCTCTAGGCCTGTGCACAAATCAGTTCAATCTGAATTTTCGAACCGATTCGAAACAATTCGGATAATACAGTTCGATTTTGATTTACAAATGCAATTATAAAATATTATGGTTTAACGGTTCGGATATAGTTGGCTTCAATAATCAACCGAACCGACCCGAACAAACCAAATTTATATGCCACTATTGACTAATATGATTAATACTTTAATAGTCTAACTATATATGCTTTATACTTAATAGTGAAGTAATATTTATTTAACTTCAGAAGTGGTGCAAATGAACGTCTGCCTGCACACCTTGCACGGGATATTCATAGCCTTCTTGTTGGCCTCAAGCTAACTTCCCTTTTGGTCTTTCATCCTTTTTGCGTTCTTCTCACGAGCTATCTTTGCCTTTTCGTCAGTTCCTCCACCCATGGCTTTGTTTGTACTTTGATCTTAGCCTTTTTTTTAGGATGCAAACTGAGTTATTATGCTTGTCTGATTGCAAGTTGCAAGATGCTGGATTATTAATTTTGTATATGTAATGTGGTGTTGGCGGATTTGTATGTTTGCACAAGTTGTCAAGCTCTTGTTTTGCTATTTATATGCTATTATGCTTGCAAGTTTATAGTTTTTTCTTGGTTAATGTATTGGTTATAAAATTGCAAATTTAGGATCTTATTATTTTTGGTTATGTTTACTTTAAAACTGAAATGAAAATAAGTCCTTATTTAAATTTTGAACAAACTGAACAAATCGATTTGTGTAACCGAACCGAAATAATAAAAATGAATCGAATTGAACCTAGAATGGATTGAGTTTGGTTGAGAAATTTGGAAAGTCGAAATTTGAAATTTCAACTCGTTGATGGCCAAAACCGAACTGAATCGTGCACATGTTTAACAGCCTCCATGTGAGATGTCTTTGGCCTGTGCATGAATTGGCCTAATACTTGAACTGTGAATGCCAAATCTGGCCTTGTCATGGTAAGGTATAGTAATCTACCTACCAATCTTTGATATGGACCTGGATCCTTGAGTGGACTGTCTATTACCTTTCCTTCCTTTCCTTTTTCTTTTACATTCTTATCATACTCTATAGATGTCAGTTTCTGATTAATCTCTAATGGTGTTCCTGCTGGTTTTGAGCCTCTTAAGCCAGCTTCTGATACAAGTTCAGGCATACTTTCTTTGTGTCATCACACTACCTTTCTCAGACCTTGCAATTTCAATCCCAAGGAAAAACTTTAACTCACCAAGGTCTTTCATTTTGAACTTGGTTTGTAGTTCTTTCCTTGTGTGATCAATTAACTTTTGACTACTTCCTGTGACTATTAAGTCATCTACATACACCAACACCACTGTGATCTCAGCACTAGACTTCTGAGTGAAAAGAGAGTAATCAAAATGACTCTGTTGAAATCCCATATCCACCAGTGCTTCATTTAGCTTCTTGTTCCACTGCCTAGGGGCCTGTTTGAGCCCAACTAGTGACCTATGAAGTTTTGCAGACCTTCATTGATTCCCCCTGTCTGGAAAACCTATCAGGAATGTTCATATAGACATTCTCCACCAGTTCCCTATTGAGAAAAGCATTGTGAACATCGATTTGGTAGATGAACCAATTTTTTGAGGCAGCAAGAGCAATGACTGACCTGACTGTCACCATCTTAGCAACAGGTGAAAATGTGTCATTGTAGTCTAGTCCTTCCTTTGACTGAACCCTTTTGCCACAAGTCTGGCCTTATACCTCTCAATCTCACCTGAAGCTTGATACTTTATTCAAAGGCCATCAGATTTCTTCTTAGCTCGTCATATGTAAAATTATCCAGATTTCCATCTTCCAAAACAATAGCCTTAGTTTCCCAAGTCTTTGGTAGACTTCTGACAAGTTTTCTCACCTGTTGAGAATTGGTGTAGGTCACTCCAAGAGATTTAAGTTCACCAATGATCTTGCTGAATCTAGTGAACATTAATTCAAGGAACATCTTTCATGCTAAAAGCTTCATAATCATGCCTTAGTGCATCAATTTTAGTTTCCCTCACTTTTGATGTTCCTTCATAAGTGACTTCAAGCTTATCCCACATTTCTTTTACAGTCTCGCAGTTGGATATTTTGGCATATTCTTCTCCACTGACTGCACAGTACAACAAAGCTATTGCTCTAGCATTTGTTGATAGAGTCTCCTGTTGTTCTTTAGTTACATCATGTGACTCCAGATCAATTGTTGTATTTGTATCCTTTGTATCCACATTTGGAATAGGCTTAGGTCCTTTCTTGATCACGGTCCATGCTTGATAGCCTGTTGATTGCACAAAGATCTTGAACCTTTCTTTCCAATGGCAGTAGTGTTCACCATTAAAGTAGGATGGTCTTGTTGTGGAGTGCCCATCTTGTAAGATTGCTCCAGGAATTTGATATGCAATCATTTGATCTTTTCTCACTTGCTTTTAAGCAATGAAGTGTGAGACCTTGCTCTGATACCAATTGAAAGTGCAAGGGGTGGAGGGGGGTGAATTGTAACTTTTTCACTCGAACAGTCGACTAACTTCGAATGCTAGTCGACTATAATGTAATGCAATAATAAAGGTGCATAAAGTAAATGATAGCAAGTCTTTTATACTGGTTCAGATTTAATGTGAATCCTAGTCCAGTCCCCTTGGGTTGCAAGAGTGTTCTGTGCAGCTCTTTGCAAATGGATTAGTACACCGGTTTGTTTGAATGGAGCTCCTATGTCTACACTCAAACACTTGTAATCTTTTTGATACAATGCCTCACAAACTATACTGTTTTTTTTTTTTACACTATATCACTCAAGAATACAATGTTTGTGAAAAGTAAAGCAGAGAGCTTGAGAGTATGAGGCAAGGTATGTTTTTCTTCGTCTCTAGAGCCTTGAATATATTGTCTTCAAGTGACTAGCCGTTAGAATCTTTTTTAGCAGAGATGTCAACCCAAGAGAATTGATCCTTGTAAATTAGGAGTATTGAGGATCCTAATTTCCAAGAATAAAGTAAGAGCGTATTAATTTTATAACGTTTCTTTCCTTCTTTGTCATCACCCTTATTTAGTAGATACTTATTTCCTTGCACGTCCTTGATGCATAATCATTGTTGTACAACTGTTGCTTTCCTTATGCGCCATTTGCCGTGTTTGAATGGTACTTGTTTCCTTGTATATGCCGATTTGATTTAAGGCTTGAATCTCCATAATTGTGCTGATTTGAATGCTTGAGTAAGATTTGATCCTTGTTCCAAAAATAAGCAAGAGATTGTTTTCTTCGTGCCTTGAAGTCCTTTCCTTATAGAGCCGACTGAACCCTTTTTGTCTTTTGGGCTTTTCTGTCCAATGAGTTTGGTTGAACCTTTGAGTATAGTACCTACACAACAATTTTTCATCATTAAAATCATAACAATAACAATACCTTCTTTCCAAGTTTTATCAATATATTCAAGAATCACAAGAGACTCAACAATTGGTCTTCCATTGTGCAAAAGTATTGGAATCTTCTTATGAATGGGATTGTTCCACGTGTAGGACTCTTGTCTAATAGATTTTGCTCAATGAACTCATATTCAATTCCCTTGAGTTTCAAGGCAATCTCAATTCTTTTACTAAATGGACTTGTCCAAAAACCTACTAATTTCACTTCCTCCATCTTGCAATTCTTGATTGCTCAAACTCTTAGCTTACTTTGCAATTCTATCTTCTTGGCTTCCCTCTTAATTATTGAATGGGATTTTGGATGTATGGGTGATGTACACTTACGAAAAAGGCATAGTTTTGAACAAGTTGATTTCATCAAAATAAAAATAAAATTAAACCAAAAACAACAACTTGATAGCGATGAGAATAATAAATTTTAAATCCCACATGTTTATTAAGAGCGGATCCAGAAGATGGATCTACAAGATCAGTTAGCGGTTCATGTGAATCCAGTGCTCCTTTCGTCCAAAAATAAGTGTTGATTTAGCTCATTTCACTCCATTAAGAAAAACAATAAATACAAGGTATAATCTATTTATTAGTTGTTTCTTGATAATTAAGCACTATTAAGAAGAAATAGTTCTTTAATATAAGATTATAGTTGGAAACAATTATTATTTTTGTCTTGAATTCATAAAGCGACAATTATTTTGGGAGAAACAATTTTTTGCTAAAGCGACGCTTATTTTAGGACGGAGGTAATAACTTTTAACTTGAAATCAATGTAAGAAACGCATAAACATTAAATTCCAAGTCCAACCTCTGTGTTTATCCCCACACTAGTGATTTAACCCGCGCTTCGCGTAGTCATAAGACCTTAAATTTGTAAATAATATTTTTAATTATCTGAATACTAAAATAGAGTATAATTTTCGCAACCTTAAGTTGTCATTAGTTTGTCTTTCAAAAGATTTTTTTTTTTTTGAAAAAAAAAAGTTTATAATTTTAGTTTGTATGTATCTTGGATTTGAAAAATAATAACCACTAAATTACATGTCCATTCACATTTCAAGGAAACAAAATTACAAAGACCATAGAACTTCACGACAAATCCATTGTAACGTGATGCCAATAGTATTGATCCCTTCACAACCTGCCTCAAAATTACCAATTAGTATTGCTGCTTTCTATCTCGTTATTTTGTACTTTATTTTGCTTTCAAAATAATTTACAATAATGGTTAGCTGTAGGTTCCCCAACCATAACTTGATATGATAAATAGTTAACAAACGATCACAACAAATTTTCACTTAAACTTTAACAAAAGCCCACATACTAAAAGTAAGAAAAGTTTACAGAAATAAATTACTACCTCAATCATTTTTCTTTATAGTTTTTCGTTTTACTATAAGCTTTTGGTCTTTATAATTGTGCATATTGAGAATTGTATTTGGTTGATAATTATATTGTTAGGTGTACCAATAAATATAAATCTTTTAAAATGATCGATAAAAAGTTTAATATTTTGTGAACGACCGCCTGAATAACCTTCCACGAAGGCAATATAATTTTATTGATCGCCAAAACAGTTATCAAGTAGAGCGCCGACTGAAAAAATATAAGAAGATGAAATACTTAAATAGAGGCTTAAGTGTGAAATTTCAATTATTGCGGAAGATTTCAGTCTTCCTCAACAAAAGAAATATAAGATTTAAATTGAAATATAAAATCAAGAAATAATTACATATAGTTCTTGTTTGCTAAAAAAAAATATTCGAGAATCTAAATTAGTAGAGCAATTAGGTAAAGCTAATGCAAGTTTTTTTTTTTTTTTTTTTTTTTTTTTTTGGGTTTCTCAAGTTGAAATAGCTTTGGAAAAAAATACACGTCAAGATTCCTCCACTCCAAATCAATATTTTTATCTTTAAGATTTCTCCAAGACAATATTTTTCTTCAAATCTTTACATCATAAGATGACTCTCCTATTTCAAAAATTACAACTTAAAACACTTCTTTCAGCAGAAGTTCATCCTTTTATTATCTACAACAAACAGGAAATCTAAGTAAATTTATTTACATCAACGAAATTGTGTGGCTTCTTTCCAATTTCTCAGTAAATGCCAAGCAAATCCTCATTTATTGTTAAGAAGTTACGTTTTGACTCTATTTCAAATTATTTAAGTTTCAAAATAGTTTTCAAAATTATATTGTATCAATTTTAAACAGATCTACTCATATTCCTAAACGAATCTAATAAAAATGTTATGCATTGTAAAAGAAATAAAACAAATTAATAGGAATTGAGAAAATTTTATGAATTTAGAAAGTGCATATAATTACTTCTAAAGTAATGCAACCAAAGTTGAGAGAGATATCATCGAGTATACCAGACTCCTCGATGCAGATGACATAGCACAAGTCATCAAAACTTAGTAAATACTGAGTAAGAGATTGTGTGACAAAAAAGTGTGGACTTTTCAATTCAAACATTGACAAACCTTTGCCCCCAAAAAATTGGTACATGTAAGATCAACCAAGAAAAAAAATCCACTAACACATAAAACTCACTAAACAAATTGTTACAATGCAAAGTAAAAAACAAAACATACAGTGAACCTCATGCTGGAGAATTTCTAACTCTTGGAGCTAAAATAGATGAATCATACTCTATATGAATAGCTTGGCAGTATAAAGCATAGGTTAGTTCTTGTCTTTTTATCTCCTATTTTGGCACAATACTACCCATTAATATAAAATTAATTAAAGGGAAGGAAGAAAACCTTAACGTTTTTGTCTTTTTGAGATCCTTGTTTACCCCGGAATCGGATAATCAATTAAATTTGTACGCGGGTATAGGATATGTGCTTGGATCTTGATGTATATTTGATAGCGGAAAATAAGCGTGTGAGTATTTGGTAATAAAACGGCTAGTAACGGTGATTTGCTTAATTTGCTATGGACATGAACGTTTAGAAGCCATGTTGAATACTTAATGGAAGAAACACAGCGTAAATGGAAACAAACGGCCTTGGCCGGATCAGATATTTGAGAGAAAGATTGTATATATATTTTTCTATTACAAGTGTTCTTGGAAAATGAAGAAGCCAACCCTCTTGAAGGAAGGGGACATGCCCTATTTATAGTGGCACTCCCATGGTTCTCATACAATATGAGTTAATAAAATAATAATAAAAAGGATTGCTCTGCACGGATTTGGTGGAATTAGACTGACGGCACCGTCTGACACACGCATGGTAGGTAGTTGACCATGACTGGACGTTACTGGCGCGTGACCCGTCTGCAACGGCTACACGGACAAACGGTCACTCGGGCTAACGGTCATGCGGACCAACGGCTATACGGACCAACGGCCACGAATGCTCGGGTCACCGGGCTTGGTCGTTCCAATGACGAAGAAGGCAGATCAGTCGGTCCCCTAGCTCCACCGGTTTTTACCGTATACAAATAGCCCCACACTTCCTGGATCTCCGATATATCGGAGTAACGGGGAGTGGATAACTTCTGAAACCGGTGGCCCTGTCAGCTCGTCGTTACCTTCTTATTTCTTCGGTTTGAATGTTTGCCATTATTTTTGTCATGATCGTTGGTCCGTTTTAGGACAGGTCGACTCATAGTCGTTAATTCACCGTACCCGTGGGGCTTTATCCGATGCTTCATAAGTTCAGATGTCTCCGAATTACGATAGGCATTTTCTTTAGGGTCGGTATTTCTTCAACCTTGGCAAAGTTTTTGATGTAGCGGTTCCCGTTTTGGGGGAATTTGCTGAGCTTTGGCTTGGGTCATTGTGACCTTGTCGCCTTTATCGAATTTCGGGCACAATCCTCGATATAGAGTATGTAAGTGGGGCAGTGCCGGAATACGGTGGTTACCATCGGGGCGAAGTCCTTTTAACAGAAAGACACCCAAGATTTTGTTATACCAGCTTTTGGTAACTTTGCGTTTGCAAAATGTTTGTATATATGAGAATTTTAATTCTTCCTTCCTTAGTCGTAGTAAATGAAAAATAGGACACGATTCATTATGATCGTTTGGTCCTTACGTCGGAGGCTATGGCCGGTGGCCGGGCCTTAGTTTTGCCGTAGCAAATGTTGAATGGGACACGATTCATTATGATCGTTTGGTCCTTACATCGGAGGCTGTGGCCGGTGGCCGGGCCTTAGTTTTGCCGTAGCAAATGTTGAATGGGACACGATTCATTATGATCGTTTGGTCCTTACATCGGAGGCTGTGGCCGGTGGCCGGGCCTTAGTTTTGCCGTAGCAAATGCTAAATGGGACACGATTCATTATGATCGTTTGGTCTTTTCATCGACACCGAATGCAGAAGGCCCGGTTTTGGTTTGTTGAGATCCTCCGTTTTCCATTAACCGGGGTAAACCTCGATGTGGGTATAAGTCCCCTAGTGCTTATCCGAGCTGCAAGATCAGACGAGCGCTATCAAGCCCCCACTCGTAGGCCGTGACCCCGAGTTCCCGGCCGTTTGTCCTTATTTTTGTTAAGTAACACGTTGTACTTGTTGCCCCATTAAAAACCTTGTCGAAAAACCCATTTTGGGACAAAACCGTACTAAGGAAAAGAGTGCAACACGCGTTTTCAGACCTAGATCCTAACTTTATCCGGTACTTGACTTCCTGCAAAAAGAAAAAGGTTAAACATGAGGTGTCCATACCTTAGCAGTAATATCCCTTCAAATGAGCCACGTTCCGGTTGTTGCACAATCGCTGCCCGTCCACGGATTCCAGCTGACACGATCCTTTGCCCGTTACCTCGGTTATCTTGTACGGTCTTTCCCAGGTCGGACCCAGTTTTCCTCCGTTGGGATTCTTGGTGCTCAAGGTATCTTTCCGAAGCACCAAGTCCCCGATTGCAGTACCTTTCCATTCTCTGCTTCTGGGTTGCAATGCGGACCAACGCGTTTTCGCGAAGTTCATCCGTGAGATCGAGTTTCACAGCCATGGCCTCCTCGTTTGACTCCTCGGTGGTATACCTGAACCGGGAACTTGGCCCGTTTATCACCCCCGCCCAGAGAAATGACTCGGGCCATCCCTTGATATTTCTGAGCTGAAGCTTGAGAGTATGGCCGATACATTTCCCTCGATGGTCCGGCCTCCGGTTCGTAATTCTTTCGTGATCTCTCCGAGCTTTTGTTCATATTTCCGGGCCCCGGGGGAAGCTCGAGTTGGTCATTCTCTATCCGAATTTTTGACTCGTATCGGTTATGGACATCCGCCCAGGTCACAGCCTCGTATTCCAACAAGCTTTCCTTTAGTTTGAATGAAGCCGTCGAGCTCTGAACATTGAGCCCCTTTGTGCAAGCTTGTGCGGCCCATTCCTCCGGAACCGGGGGGAGCTCCATTCGTTGCCTTTGGAACCGGTTGACAAATTCACGCAATAGCTCCTTGTCTCTTTGGGCTATACGGAAAATATCCGCCTTTCGAGCTTGCACCTTTTTGGCTTCGGCGTGTGCTTTTATGAAGGCATCGGCGAGCATTTCGAAAGAAGTGATTGAATGCTCGGGCAGATGATCGTACCAAGTCAATGCTCCTTTTGACAGAGTTTCCCCAAACTTCTTCAGCAACACGGATTTGATTTCATCATCTTCCATATCATTGCCTTTTATAGCACAGACGTATGAGGTCACGTGTTCGTGAGGGTCCGTTGTGCCGTCATATTTTTGGATATCCGGCATTTTGAACCTCTTCGGGATCAATTTCGGAGCTGCACTCGGAGGAAAAGGCCTTTGGATGTACCTCTTTGTATCCGGCCCTTTCAAAATAGGCGGAGCCCCCGGGATTTGATCCACCCGAGAGTTGTATGTCTCCACCCTTTTTTCGGTCGAGTCCACCCGCTTCGCCAACGTTTCGAGCATTCTCAGAACCTCGGTGGATGGACCAGCTCCGGAGCCATTGCTTTCAACCATCCGTGCCTCATCTCTTCTGGGTTCAGCAACACTCTTCGCCTTTTCCGGGGTCGTTTTACCTCTTCCGTTTTGCAACTGGGCTATTGTGATTCCCTGTTTGGCAATCGCCGCTCTCTATTCCTGCAACATTTCAAAAATTAAACGCAAGTCAATATTATCATTCGGGGTACCCAGTTCTTTCCGGACTTGTGTCCCGGACAAAGTAATTGAATTGTTAGTATTTAAAGGGTCAGTGGGGTTTGGCGATCCTCGTGGCCCGCAGCCTTCATTTTCGGCCACGGTCTCGTTGTTGTTGACGTGACCAGATTGCCCACTGTTAGCCATTTGGTCTGTTTTTTCAGAGACGGACAGTAAATGTTTCTGATTTTGATGGGTAAGATAGAGATCAAGATCAAAGACCACTATTATCCTAGCCCCACGGTGGGCGCCAAACTGTTTACCCCGGAATTGGATAATCAATTAAATTTGTACGCGGGTATAGAATATGTGCTTGGATCTTGATGTATATTTGATAGCGGAAAATAAGCGTGTGAGTATTTGGTAATAAAACGGCTAGTAACGGTGATTTGCTTAATTTGCTACGGACATGAATGTTTAGAAGCCATGTTGAATACTTAATGGAAGAAACACAACGTAAATGGAAACAAACGGCCTTGGCCGGATCAGATATTTGAGAGAAAGATTGTATATATATTTTTCTATTACAAGTGTTCTTGGAAAATGAAGAAGCCAACCCTCTTAAAGGAAGGGGACATGTCCTATTTATAGTGGCACTCCCATGGTTCTCATACAATATGAGTTAATAAAATAATAATAATAAAAAGGACTGCTCTGCACGGATTTGGTGGGATTAGACTGACGGCGCCGTCTGACACACGCATGGTAGGTAGTTGACCATGACTGGACGTTACTGGCGCGTGACCCGTCTGCAACGGCCACACGGACAAACGGTCACTCGGGCTAACGGTCATGCGGACCAACGGCTATACGGACCAACGGCCACGAATGCTCGGGTCACCGGGCTTGGTCGTTCCAATGACGAAGAAGGCAGATCAGTCGGTCCCCTCGCTCCACCGGTTTGCCTCGCATCCGGTTTTTACCGTATACAATCCTATCCTCAACACACTACTACACAATAATAAAATTAATTCGAGGGAGGAGAACAACCACAATGTTTAGGAATCTAAAAGAGACCTCTAAGATTTTTTACTATAAACGTATTTTCTTAATGCAAATATAGGTATCAAGATATAAGATAATTATAATACCAAAAACTAAAAGCAAATATTGTGATGAAAATTAAATATCAAACTTATAAAGAAAAAACATTATACATATAAAATTAAACAGAAAACAAATTCAAATAACCTTCAAGAGATTAGATAATCTCATGTGATTACCTTTGTGAAGCTAACGTCTAAATGATTGGCATAAAGAGAAAACGCTAAATGCAGAAATGCTTACAAGAATGTTGGAAAACTGATCAGTCTTCATCTTTATTTATAGTGTGGATATTTGAATTAATAAACCACTCGTTTACAAGTTATTTAAAGGACCCATAATGCTTACAAGAAAGTTGAAAAACTGATATGGCTGTGGTCTTTATTTGTAGTATGGATATTATATAGCCTATCTTCAAAATTTAATAACTTTTCATCTCCATAACTTCTAATTTCTTAATATATGAGTTTATTACGATTTAAAGCTTCTGTCGTTTCATTCCTCCATAAGCATGTTGTAATGGATATTGAAATAGTGCTCTAAACAGAAGCAAAAAAAATAGTGCTCTAAATGTGGCTAATTGTTGGATTATTTAATTTAGTAGACCTAATAAGCACATTTAACAAAATTAATAGATAATAAAATTATAACCTTTAATTAGTGATCCCATCAATTGGATAAAATTAATTGCTATTTAATAGAGTTAAAGGAGTGTCTTTTGAGTTTTTTTTAACATGGCACATAAATGGAAAAAATAGAAAAAAAGGAGAAAAAGAATAAATAGCATTCTAGGTCATAGAGGGATGCCTCATCACCTTGTATATGCCTAACTTTATATTATATATAGATGATGTGCTTGTTCACCCTGTATTTCACCATATTTTTCGTATCTTGCGCTTTGTTTGTATATTAAAATTATACAGCCGACAGTTCAACATTTTTGTTAGGCAGCCAATCTTGAATCTGTTCAATGCTATAAAACATCTTTTTGCCCCAATAGGATGAGAAATGATAAAATATAATCCACTAGTTTAGAAAAGGGCAAGATAGTATACATAACTCTTATAATTTAGTAGCCGGAAAAGATTATATCTCATACAATCACTGACAAAACAAAAACACAAGGTTCTACCTACAAGTAATATTTTATTGCCACACAAAATTTTGAAATTTCACTAGTAAGAGCCTAGGAGGTGTTCAGTTGGGAGCTGCTGTAGGTGAAATCGAGATTGTAAATGGGAAAATAATTCATCCCTGGAAGGTAAATATTCTTTGACTTTACTGCAGCTAATGTAATTATCTCTCCAAGCATAATAATTTGGAAATTTCTCACTTGTCACCAAAATTACACCAGAGGCTTCTTCAGTTATTCCCATCCAAAATGCCATCACATTTGCAGCAATATCAGCAAATCCAATTTTGTCTCCACCAAAAAACTTCTTATCCTTTAGCTCATTATCAAGAATTTTCAGCAGCTCACTACACTCTTCTTTAGCTTTATCTGAGTCCTCTCCATTGCCAAACAAAGCTTTCCCCATTGCTGGCAAGCACTGCAAAACACTCAAAATCTTGAGGTTCAATAATACGAATATATAGCATGTAATGATTGGAGTTTATATCATACTATTTACAGTCACTTATAAAATAGATTAAAGTACTTTATATTATAAGCATGAGTTCAACTTATATATACGATGTTGTAAATAACCTTTTTAACGCTATCAAGTCCTTCAAAAAAATATCTACAAGTACTCCATAAAAAGGTGAAATTTGTAATCTTGAAAATGAGTTAGGTTACATGTTACAACAAGTAAATTATTCATAAATATTCTACACTGCAGATGAATATTAGTGTTAAGTTATAACCCGGTAAAATAGTAACTAATCTGCTAACAAACTAAACAATACTAATAATGTATGGATTTCTTTACACAGAATAATAAATTTACCTTATCATCAAGGAACTTAGCCCAGAAACGAGCAATAGCTCGGTTGTAGGGGTCTTTAGGCAAGATGGAAGGGCCTTCAAATGTCTCATCAATATATTCAACAATTACCATAGACTCACATATGGGCTTGCCATTGTGAATTAGCACTGGAATTTTCTTGTGAACAAGGTTCAATTGAAGAAGCAGAGGGCTCTTGTTTTGTGGATCTTCTACTATAAGTTCATAGTCAACGCCCTTAATCTTCAGAGCCCACTCAACTCTGTGAGTAAATGGGCTCAAGGAATTACCAAGTAACTTCATTTCTGCCATATCACAACTTTGGTTATGGTAGATTTCTTTCTTGATCAATCTGGCTTATTTTTATACAGCAAAAGAATAATGAACTGTCTTTACAACCAAGCAAATCCAATTTACTTCTTACACAATGCTTTGTCTAATTAATGCCCCTACGTTGACCGACGACTTTTCCTCAATTTGAAGTCTAAAATATGAGGTAGTGGTTACATGTTCTATCAAGTTAGGAACTGGTGCTCCATTTTGAGAGAAAACTCATCTATTTTTATTAGACAAAAAAAACAGGGCAGTCCGATGCACTAAAGCTCCCGCAATGTGTGGGGTTCGGAGAAGGGCTGGACCACAAGAGTCTATTGTACGCAGCCTTATCTTGCATTTGTTCAAGAGGCTATTTCCACGGCTTGAACCCGTGACGGTCACATGACGACAACTTTACCAGTTACGCCAAGAATCCCTTCATCTATTTTTATTAGATTAAAATACTTAAATCTGAATAACATCCGATTATAAGGAAGTTGTCTTTAAATTTATCTGTACTTATATTAATAAATTAGAATATTAAATAAAATATAAAGAATCTTTAACTAATATCTAATGAAATTAGAATATTAAAAAATAATCAAATATTATATCATCAAAATACAAGAGAAAATGTTAATTATATATATGGTGTTATAATTGTTTTTTGATGTATCAACATCTAAAAGCTAGCGATGATGCCTACGGTAATGGTCGTCGATGGTAACTACTAACTACTGTGATGTGGTTGGCTGGTTATGATTAATGGAGATGGCTAGTGGTGATTGTTTCACAGTAGTGGCGGTGGCAGCTGGATGTGGCATCCGTAATAATGGTTAGTGGAGATAGCTGGTTGTGTGATTGTGCAATAATTAGTGATGGTTGTATGATGATCGTCTAAAATGATTGTTGTATGATGGTGTCGATTCGGTGGTTGTTGGAGATGGAATGACGTGGTTGACAGTGCCAAATGGTGGTGTAGGTAGTCGATAGTGAGCTTGGTGATGAAGATGGTTGGTGATGGAGGTGGTTGGTAGAAGTGATAGCAGTTAGTCATGATGACTGAGGGCGAAAGTGATTGGTGACATAGGTGGTTACTGGTGGTGGTGGATGTTGTAGGTAGTCAGGGGCAGAGCTATCCTTTCAACCGACTCCTCAAAATTACATTGTATAGGTATGTGAAATTTTGATTTTATAGGTATATATATCAGTGTTGACAGTTTTGACATAAGTTGAGGATTCCGCGCAGCGATTAAAGGATTGCAAAAGTTTTCTAAGGTCGCTTCGAACCTGGGTCACGAAATAAGTTGAGGGTCACGAAATATTTATATTTTTTGACATTTCTTAATATGAATGCTAATATTGATAGTAATAACTAATAGCGAAAGTTGTTGGCAGTAGCAATTGTATTATAGAGGTTGGAAATAATGATTGCATTGTACGAGTACAATGGATAGATAAGAAATGGGTTTAAGTGATGCCAAAATACCCTGAGCCTCTTGACTCTCATCCCAAATTATGGCAAGTCCCAAATAGTATTGTTGACTTAGAGAAAGTCTCAAAACACTATTTAAAAGCATAAATGCTCAGAAATAGGGATTAAATTGTTACATTCAGCTTTAAAATCATATAGCCAAAATATGCCAAATAGTGTGTTTAATCGAATATTCTATAATAATAAAACAGGCTAGAAAAGTATAGAAGATCACCAAAAGCAAAAATACAGGGTAGTTTAAAAGAAGCTAAAACGCCTTTATGGTAGGCCCCTTTGGATTGGAAAACTTTTTAAAAATTTAAGTCAATTGTAAACAGGTTTAAAAAGGGACTAATTCAGTTCCTGAACGTCGGGTGAGAAAAAAAAAAACATTTGCCCAACCACTAGTTTGGACTTTGGAGAGGGGAAGA
This sequence comes from Lycium barbarum, assembly GCF_019175385.1. Classification (NCBI taxonomy): domain Eukaryota; kingdom Viridiplantae; phylum Streptophyta; class Magnoliopsida; order Solanales; family Solanaceae; genus Lycium; species Lycium barbarum. Next base: position 17,152,679 of record NC_083339.1, on the reverse strand, counting down.
TAAACACGTCTCCTATCATTTACTAATAGGCAGTTTTATAGATGGAAGAAACTACACTTTCATATAATGACTGACAAACCAGCAAAACAGATAAAAACACAAGATACTACCTACTATACTTAGTAGATAGTTTTATTGCCAAAACAAATCTTGTTATTCCACAATTATAAAAGTGTTCATTTGGGAGGTGCAGCAGCTTGAAAGCGAGCATTGAAATGGGCAAGCAAGTTATCTCTTGGAGGTAAATATTCTTTGACTTGGCTACTGTTAATGTAATTATCTCTCCAAGCACAAAAATTGGGAAACTTTTCACTTGTGACCAAAACAATTCCAGAGGCTTCTTCAAGAATTCCCAGCCAAAATGCCATAAAGTTTGCAGCAACATCAGCAAATCCAAATTTGTCTCCCACAAAGAACAACTTGTCCTTGAGCTCATTATCAAGAATCTTTAGCAGCTCACCACATTCCTCCTTAGCTTTTTCTGATTCCTCTCCTTTTCCAAACAAAGCTTTCCCCAATACTGGTATACACCGCAAAATCACTCAATTACTTAAGTTTCAAAATTTATACAAACATGTTACAAGAAGCGGAATGGAGTTTTAAGTTCTATGCACTGATGGGTAAAAAATATTTGCACAATCAGATCATTAATAGGTAAAGTACTACTGTTCTAAATTTTTATGATATACACCTAATTGGTTAATTCATAAAATAGTACCTAATCTGCTATAGCTCATCAAAGCTTAAAATTAATCTAGTTTGTATTGATGAGAGTCTCACACCTATTAGTTCGATTCTTATTACTCCTTATTCACTCTCACAACTCCTGGCGTAATGCAAAATTTAAAAGAAAATAAAAAACTCGGTATAACATGTTAAATTACACGAATTATGTAAAAAAAAAAAAAATAGTGTCAAGTATATGCTGTATAACGTAAATTCAAACTAATTTACCTTATCATCAAGGAATTTAGCCCAGAAACGAGCTATAGCTCGGTCATAGGGGTCTTTAGGCAAGATGGAAGGGCCTTCAAATGTCTCATCGATGTATTCGACAATGACCAGAGACTCACAAATGGGCTTGCCATTGTGAATAAGAACTGGAATTTTCTTGTGAATAGGGTTGGACTCAAGAAGTAGAGGGCTCTTGTTTTGTAAATCTTCTTCTATAAATTCATATTCCACTCCCTTAATCTTGAGAGCCCACTCAACTCTGAGACTAAAAGGGCTCATTGAAACACCAAGCAACTTCACTTCTGCCATCTCACAACTTAGGTTCCTCTGTTTGTTTACTACTTTTGTATGTCTATGAGATTTATGTATATGTGGTGGGTCTTCGTTCTTGACATCGTTGTCTTCTTTTATAGATGGTTTAAGGAAAACAAGCGTTTTAACAACCACGCGATGCAATATTCTTGATCAACAATTCAATTGTCTGATCTTTTAATCCTTCTATGTTGACCGGCGACTTATCCTCAATTAACTACTACTCCCTCCGTACCATTTTATTCGAGGGTGTTTGATGGGACACAGAGTTTAAGAAGAAAAAGAAGAATTATCAAATTTGTGGTTCAAAATGAGTCATAGATATTTGTTTGGATATAAATCATTTCATTAAGGATAAAAGGTAAATTTGAAGTTAAATTCTTACTAAATATAGAAAATGTCATTCTTTTTTAAACTGATTAAAAATAAAAGAGTTGTCATATAAATTGGAACGGAGGGAGTATAAGCCAATAATTTGAGTGATTGGAGGTTTTATTCTTTACGGGAAAAGAGTTCATACATGCCATTGAACTTTGGAAAATGGCTCAAAAATATCATCGGTTAATAATTGGAGTAAAATATACTCCCGTCATTATAAAATTGGTCCAAATATACCTTAATTCACTAACAAAGAGTCAACACGTGACCTTTTTGTTATAGAATAGAAAAAGCTGAAGAGAAAATCGAAGAGAGAATGAATGAAAACTAATTGCATTAATTCATTACATTATTTTGTATTGAAAAATAAAAGACTACATCTCTATTTATAGAGAAATAAAGAGAATAAAATAAAAGAAAATATATTATTTTCCTTATAGAGACTAAACTAAAAGAAAATAAATATTTTATAATTAATGTAGTAACTAGACTTAGAAGGAAACTAGATGTTCTAGAATATTTCTAGACTAAAAATTAGTAAATCTTTCTACCATCAGTTAAATCATAAAGTAGAAGAAAAGTAAATTTTAACATTCCCCTCAAACTCAAGTTGGTGTATCCAGTTTGAGTTTGAAGACTTGATTCTTCTCCTTCTTCTTGAAGGTCGTGTAAAATTAATTTTTAACTTCATCTTCACTAGTCAAATGTGATGGTTTTCACTTTTCATCAAAGAAGATTTGTGGATCATTCAAAGATATATTGATGCTTAATATGGTTCAAAATAGATATGGATAAAATTTGTATGGATTAAAACAAGTATTGTTAAAAATTGGTATTGATTGAAATTGAAGCCCGGTGCGCTGAAAGTGAACACGGATTACAATTATTGGAGCTCGATGCGTTGAAAGTGAGCACAGGTTCAAATTATTGCCCTGCGTTAAAAATAAAAGCAAGGGTTAAAATTGGGTTGAAAATAGGTATGAGTTAAAAGTGGTAGAAATTAGTTTTTTTTTTTCCAATGAAATCACAGATCCATTGAGAATAATGAACATGGCGCTGATACCACTGTTATGGAATAGAAAAAGCGGAAGAGAAAATCGAAGAGAGAATGAATGAAAACTAATTGCATTAATTCATTAAATTGTTCTTGTATTGAAAAATAAAAGACTACATCTCTATTTATAGAAAAATAAAGAGAATAAAATAAAAGAAAATATATTATTTTCCTTATAGATAGTTAGATACTAAACAAAAAGAAACTAAATATTTTATAATTAATGTATTAACTAGACTTAGAAGGAAACTAAATGTTCTAGAATATTCCTAGACTAAAAGTTAGTAAATATTTCTACCATCAATTAAATCATAAAGTAGAATAAAAGTAAATTTTAACACTTTTTTACGATAAATAAGTCACAAATTCCCTTGTCAAATAATCTAAACTTGCCCCTAAACTTTGTGAAATTGGGCTTATTGTTCACGCGACAACAACGTTGTCTTCTTCCGCTGTTGTAAACACTAGGGGTGTACATAGTAAACCGACAAACCGCACCAAACCGATAAACCGAATCAAACCGAGAAAAAAACTCGACTAGTGGTTTGGTTTGACTTGGTTTGGTGTTGGAAAAAAAATTGACTATAATTGGTTTGGTTTGGTTATAACTAAAAAAAGTCAAACCGAACCAAACCAACCCGACATTAGATGTATTCAATTTTTAAAATATTTATTTGTAATGTAATTTATACATATTTCTTAAATTTTTTCGTAGTTTTTTTTATCTATTATCATATTATTCAAGCCTGAACTTAGAATTTTGAATGTCAATAAGTTTTATATCCTATCGATGTTAGTAACTCAAATAAAGTCCAAACCAAAACCAACTCAACACTAATGCTGACAAAAGAAATTTAATTGACCACTAGGAATGACAATAATGTTGAATATGTATTCTTTAGTTTTGCATAATTGATTTAGAGTATGAAAATACATAACTTAATTTTTTTTTCTTTGTCATGTAATTAATATTTATTAGCTGTACTTATTTTAGCATGGCTTAGTATTTTTATATTATGGTCATTTTCTTTATGGTTTGTTAATTAGCAATATTTATTTTAACCGATTTTATTAGCTTTTGTTGAATATTTTAATACAATGTCATCACTCTTCTCACATTTTGTGTTATTTTTTTAAGAAACACCTTAATTATATAGTTGTTTCTTACTAGGACTAAAGAAATATTTGAAGAAAAAGTTATATGTTTTGTATCATGACTATTCCGGAAAAAAAAAACCGAGGTTGAAAAACCCGAATTTTATTGGTTTGGTGTATAAAATTAAAAATCCAACGCAATTGGTTTGGTTTGGTTTGGTGTTTAAAAAATCCGAACCAACCTGGTCCATGTACACTCCTAGTAAACATTACTCAAAATACTCAAGAAAAGGGTTTAATTGTATTAAATGACTGAGATAGAAAATACATAACTGAGCAACACAGAGATTGATAAGAGCTGAAAGGGGAGAGGAAATAGACAGAAACAAGATAATAGAGTAATAAGAGAAGAGGATGAGAGGATACAGAGGGAATAGGGGATGAGTAGCACAGTCTTTGCCTAAGTATAACCACAATATGCATAACCTTTGTTTCTAACTCCTCATCCTTTTTAAACAGTTGCTAATTGGCCTGGATCCCAAATCAACATTAGTGAAGGCCTTTTGACCTCATTGATTCTTCTCGGCCCAATAATTGTTTGTGTGAGATCCTTCCAGGTATCCATATTGGGTTGATGCTGATTCATAGCATCAATACTCAAAAGGGAAAATAACATAGACTACCAACTTAAGACTCTTTATCACAAAATATAACGATATTTTTCCTTATTTACGGAACATAACGACAATTTACGAAACATGACGGATTTGGGCTTTAGTAATGTACCACGTTTTGGGCTTTAGTACCGCACCACGATTTTGGGCGATTTTGGGCTTTGGCAGTTCATCGTAGCCCAACTGCGAATGATTCTCTTCCTCCTCTGCAATATTCCCATATTCCCTCTCTACTCTTAACCCACCATCTCATACAAATTTTTTCTCTCTCTCTCTCTCTCTCTACTGTGTTTGCAATGTTGATGTAAAGTGTGTGATTCTCCATTCCATTTTTCCTCTGTTTCGTTCCATTTCACCACTATTAAAGGTAATCTAGGGTTTACAATTCCTTTAGTTTTGATCATATATTGTTGTAGTACTTTCAATTATATTTTCAATCATATATTGTTGTGTTAGTTTCGAATATCTATTGATGTGTTTCTATCTTCATTTCAATCAATTTCATCTTGTTCAGTTAATTTGGACGGTTTATTTAGGGTTTCTACTTTGTATTTCCAGTTTTTTTGTGTGCGCATGTGTGTGATTCTCCATTCCATTTTCCTCTATTTCGTTCCATTTCATGATTAGTAAAGGTAATCTAGGGTTCACAATTCCTTTAGTTTCGATCATATATTGTTGTGTTAGTTTCAATCATATAGTTTCAATCATCTATTGTTGTGTTAGTTTCGAATATATATTGATGTGTTTCTATCTTCATTTCAATCAATTTCATCTTGTTCAGTCAATTTGAACGGTTTATTTAGGGTTTCTACTTCGTATTTTCCAGGTGTTTTGTGTGTGCATCATTCTGTACCAACTTAAATTGTTGTGATTCCAGTCCCTTTTTTGTGAAAATGAGTAAAAACAATTCGATAAATTCTCCTATGCGCAAAAGCCCTAGATTTTTGGGGCCCCCAACAAGCCCGAAAGTAGGGCCAATTCCAAACTTCAATTTACTCACTCAAACCCCGGTAAAAAAAGGAGGAAGGGAAAAGCAAGATTCTGATGACGAAGGATTGTTTGTTCAAAATGAAATTAGGACGAAAGTTCTAAACGATCCTTGTAATGTTGGTCCCACTATTGTTGAAATCAAATCAACCCCCCGGAATGATTCCAAAAGGAAGCGAAAAGAAACGTCAACTAGTAAGTCAAAAAAAGTCACTGACGACTCTAATTTCGAAGAAGAAACTGAGCATCCTGAAGCCAAAAAAGTAAGGTTGAGAAAGGTAGTGCAGTAAAGAAGACGAAAGTCGAGAAAGGTGAAACAGTAAAGAAAACGAAAGTCGAGAAAGGTGAAACATCAAAGAGGAAGAAAGTCGAGAAATGTGAAACATCAAAGAGGAAGAAAGTCGAGAAAGGTGAAACATCAAAGAGGAAGAAAGTCGAGAAAGGTGAAACATCAAAGAGAAAGAAAAACAACCCGACAAAGAAGGTATAAAAAAGCATTTACACTTTAGTCTTTGAATGTTTGGTTACTTGCATGTGTATGATTTGTGGTATAAAAAGGGTTTGATTGGTCTTTTTATATGCTTTTTTGAGTTCCGGAGATGTATGGAATATGTATGTAAAGTGGTCTGACTGTATGATTTCTCTTAAACAATTGTGTATAACTTTATTTCTGAATTGGTAGTGTATGAAAAATGTAAGGAAAGTGTTCTAAGTTTGTTTTTCAGTATTGAAAAGAAGTGGCTAATGTCTAATTATTTGTTTAAGATTTAATTAAATTGGTGTATGATAAGTGTCTTTTTGTGGTCCGTTGGGCCTCATGATCAGCAATTCCCTTTTTGTGTTCTCTGTTCCTAAGTTATCAATTTATCTAGAGAACAAACACTGAATTCTAGATTTGGTGGTGTATGAAATATGTATGAAAAGTGGGCTGACTGTAAGATTTTTGAGTAACATGTTTAGTTATAAAGTTGTAATGCATTTTTGTGGATATAATGTGTCTAGATATGTCATTGGATTCTTGAGTTTGGTGTATAAAATATGTATGGACTTTGGTATATCTCATATTTAGATGATTTGACTCGCTTTATAGTTATGTATGCTTTCTTTTTTGTAACTATCTCTTATTTAATATATTCAGACACAGACTCATTGGTGTTCTTACACCAACGTGGAAGCCCCACTTGAAGTTAAGGACCGCCTTAACGACGCGCAATTGAAGCTGTTTAGGGAGTCCCCTTTTGGGTTATTTCTGGATTTGCCAAAGCTGAATGTTCAGCCACAGCTAATTCGATGCCTGATGTATGCCGAGACAGAGCATGATAGGGATGATATGTTTATCATCAATTTGAATGGGAAAGAGCTTCATTTCGGCATTAGAGAGTTTGCCATCGTGACTGGTTTAAAATGTGGCATTGACAGCGAATTTGTCTCGGACCCCGATTCCCCCAACAGACTGATGGATATGTACTTTAACGGACAAACCAAAGTGCCGAAAAATGATTTGATTGAGCTTTTTCATGACAAAAAAAAAAAGGAAATTGGGGATGCTGATGCTTTTAAGATAGCAATACTTTATTTTATCAACACATTCTTATTCTCAACTGAGAGTAATAGAGCATTTGTTCCCAAGTTACACTTTGACTTGGTTGAAAGCGGAGAATATATGAATTATCCATGGGGAAATGATTGCTTCAAAGCGCTGTTGTCTTTAGTCAGTCACAAGTTGGCGAATGATCCAACCTACTATAGGTTTGAGGGTTTTCCCCTGGCCATTCAAGTATGGTTTTATGAATGCTGCTCGAAGGTAGATCCTACGGTTGCGACCCGTATTGGAAACCACTTCCCTCGTATTTTTAACTGGCGAACAACTTCGCAAAGAGTCTACTTTTCCCATCTGAAGAAGGTGATGTTCAAAAAGTACAGCAATCAGGTAACAATACAAGCTAACTGATTGTCATACATTAATCATACACATTTCATTCATTCTTTTTTTTATACATGCTAACTGGTCAGCTTATACATTTTTTTAAATGTTGGTAGCTGGTTTTTACCAACATTCTCCCAACAGATGAGGAGAAGGTAGCTATCAACTTTATGGAGTTTCCAGAAGAGACAGCGGTCAAACATGTGTTAGAACCACAGGGTCCCACACAGTTGAGTCCCTCTGTACGTGGTTCTGAATTTGATGCGTTGAAGAAGGAAGTTGCAAATGTAAGCATGTGTTTTCACTAATTGCATTCATATTTTTTTTTATGAAATAGTTGTATTTGTGGTTAAGACATTGATTAATGTTATTCTACATCTTTCAGGTCCGCAAAGATCTTAAATCATTTGAGAAAAAGGTTGACAAGTTTAATATAATTTTCAAAGTTCATAATTTTATTCTCATTGTAGTATATAGATTAGCTTAGGTTTCTTGTCATATTTTCCTTTTTATCCCAGGTCGGTGAACAGTTTGTTGACATGAAAGACTACATGGACAAGTCAATTATGAATTTACTTAAAGATCTAAAGTCCATGTTTGGCAGGCAAACTGAAACTCCTGAAGCTAAGGTTATTTATCAAAATTTGAGTTAATGTCTGTTGTATTATCCCTTTCTATCTAAATGTGTTTATACATATCTTAATAAACAGATGTCTGGCAGTGTTAAGGATGTTACAAAAGAACCAAAGACAAGCAACAAGAATGATGGACTTCAGCACAACCTATATTTTCATTTTGATGAACCGATAGGTGATTTTGACATTGGTGGGCAGGATGTAAGTGAACAAATATCCAATCACATGGTAGTAGATGCATCTGCTTTTAAGAATGGGATTAATGCTTCTATTCCAGGTATAGTTTCCTCTATATTTTACACATTTTCAGACCCATGTGAATGTATGCAAAATGTAGAAAAATAAGAAAACTTACACCTTTATGTGAAACATGAAGTTGGTGAGCAAGTTGGAGATGGTGAAGCATGTGATAAATATATAGTTGACCCAGACGAATTGAAGAGTCATCCTATTGATACTCTGATTTCAGGTAATGAGACCACTCAGTTTTCATTTTTACTATATGCATTAAACAAATATACATTTTACATGATAAGATCTTAAATGATTTGGTTAAGATTTTGATATGAAATTTAAATGTTCAAATTTTACAGAACATAATCTAGATGATGTGGTTGCTGGCATTGATAAGTTGGGTGCTTTGGGAAATTCTGCCACTAAGACCCCTACCCTTGATGATTTTGAAATGCCTCCATTTACCGAGTCTCAAATAGTAGCGATTGAAACCAAAGGTGGTGACATCGTTACACCTGAACAACAAGCAAGAAATAGAAATCCTGGACCGTATGGTAAATCACCATACACTGATTTTAGTTCAGGCGGCAGCAGCACAATCAATTCTCCTACATACTTTCACATTAAACACCCATTCACAAATTGCATTGGCTTTGATGTTGACAATGATCTGATCACCGAATTTAAGGATTGGGTGAAATCGAAAATGTCTACAAGACATGGGAGGTCTGTATTGAACACATCAGCTATTTTGCAGAGAATTATTTATTTAACACATGTTATTCTACAATTTTAAAACATCTGTTATTTTGCAGGGAATCAGTGTTCTCTAAAAAGGCCAATAAGATTGTGAATGCTTTTAATATGGGAGTTGATACAGTGGACAAAATGGAGTGGTTCCACACTATACTGACTACTGGAAAGTGTTGGCAAGACTCGATACGTTGTCTTGAACCTATAAATTGTCTGACTATGATTTTTGACTTCCACAGTGTATGAAATATGTATTGAAACTAGTCTGAATATATGATTTTTTGTCTGAATTTAAATGTGTGGGCTGACACTGTTTGAATAATTTAAATGTGATTCGGGTCTCATAGTTGATTGCTCTTTGTTAAAGATTGGTTTGTTCTTATTATGTGTCTTGTGTATGGAATATGGTTTTTACTTTTATGTCATCTAAGACAGTAGACAAACATATGTATGGGATATGTATGTAATATGTATGGAATGTGGTTTTTACTTTTATGTCATCCAGGACAGTAGACAAACATATGTATGGAATATGTATGTAATATGTATGGAATGTGGTTTTTTCTTTTATGTCGTCTAAGACAGTAGACAGACATATGTATGGAATGTGTATGAAATGTGGTATCCTAAAATCTGATACATAGTTTAACTGACATGTTTTCAGCAAGTTGATGTGATTATGTATTACTTGAGGAAAAAAGCCAAGTATGGGCCAAATAATCCAGTCAGATACGTAACGACCGATGTTTTTTTCAAGTCGTGGGTTGAGTTAATTTACAATCAGTTCAAGGATAACCATAATGATCCTAGTCTGATCACTCCAGAACATGATGTCGCGCAAGTTATCCGTGGGTATAAGTTGCTTGTAAATATCGCTTGGGATAAAGTCGACTGTGTGCTCATACCGATTAATGTAGGCCAGAAACATCATTGGGTGCTGGCTGTTTTATCTACACAAAGCAGGTTTCTTTATGTCTATGATTCACTCCCGGGAGGTGCAGTGCACACTCGTGCGGTTAGAGAAATTGTTCAAAAACTGGCAAAAATGATACCACTCTTCTTTAACAGTACTGGATTTTATGGCAAAGGGGATGACGTGGACTGGAAGAATAACATAGAATACATTGAGAAGGGTGTTTCTGATCCTTTGGATTATGTCTTCGTGGAGAATTTGCCAGAAAAAGATCCGGAATCAAAGTACGTATATTTATTCTATGAAATATGGTCTTTTGCAATTTTTAACATCTGTTGATAGTTTTCATACATAAAAAATTCTTTTCTCATACATTCCATTATCATTTTCTTTTCAGTGATTGTGGAGTCTATGTATGTGCATTTGCTGAATATATCAGCCAAGGCATCTTGGAAATCCCAAAGGATGAGTTCGATCATCATCTTCACCGTAGTAGGTATGGTGCCCTACTGTGGGATTATGCAAGGCAAAAGCAGGATGCTGGAGCTATTAGTGAGTGTGAAGCCACTGGATTGGTTACCGGTAAATTAGGTGGGCCAAGAATTCGCAAGGAACCTGTCCCCCAGTGGGAAAAATTACCGAGACCTAAACGAAAAGTGAAAAATTAGTTTTTAGAGTTACTAGTTTGTAGCGTTTGATGTAAAAACATAGTTTGTTGGTGACTGGGTATGATACATTTTGTCGGGATCCATCTTAAGTTTTTGCCTGTTTTGTTATGCAAATATTGTAACTCATCTTGCTATGAATCTTTGAGTTTATTAATCATATTGGATACGTCTTTCATACAATTTGGTTTGAGAGGCGTTTTGAATCGTGTAGCTGCTCTTGCTTCAGGTTCTGCAGATTGTAAGAAATGCCAAATTGAAAATAATTTAATGTGAGCTCTGACATATTTAGGTGTCAAGTTTTGTGTGGGATCTCACTGCAAGACACCTTGTCTAAAAGTTATTTTACTTTAACTTATATAGACAGTAGTTTGACTAAAAGAAACCTGATGCATAACCACCCAACCAAAACAGATTATTTGGTTTAAATGATTAGAAGGAAAGAAAAGCAAGAAAACCAGAGTGCAGCTTATCCTAAATCAGAACTGCCCAAAACCTTCACCAGAACTGTCTGCATCTATTATAGATAAATGCGAAGGAACAACTTGACCCTACCCTCCCGTCCAACAGTATACTAAAATGCAGAAGCAATTATGGGAATAGAGAAAGTAGTACATTAGGCTCCTCCTCTTTTCCTTGCATCATAAGGTCACTAAAAAGGAATCAAAAGGTCCCAATCATATTCTGCTAAAGGAATAGCAGCATATTCATGGGTCCAACAAAGGTATAAAAGCAGCCAGAAGACAAAACACAAAAGGCCTTCCTGTGGTAAAACCCAATTTTATCAACATGAATACAAGGTAAAGCAATTGACCTGATTGGTGCTTATTAGATACAAGTGAAAGCCAGTGAGTCCACCAACAAACCACAGGTAATGTGAGCTCTGACATAATTACCACAATACATCAGCATGTTAAATACATTATTCATATAGTAACCATACATATTGCAGACAAACTATAAGATTTTATTATAGCCAACCAAAATCAAACACGTAATGTTGATAACCAAATTCATATCAACTTTTCAACATTATTATTATTAAAATTGTACTCAGTTTCTACTGTTACTAAAAAAAATAGTCAGTTTCTACTGTTACTAAAAAAAACAGAGTTTCTACTGTCATTAAAAAAAATATCACCGCCATAACATTGTCGACTATTTAATTTCCCTTTGGAATATTGCTACAGGTCTTCTTATTGTGGCCTTCTGTACCACATCTGCTGCATGTCACTGTTGATTTCTTAAATTTCCCCTCGTGAAATGGTTTCATTCGTTTGGTAGCTGGTCTTCCTGGTGGTCTTTTACCATCTAGTGGCAACACAATCTCTTCCTTTACATGCCTCGGTATATCCCATGTACTTTCACATGGAAGAGGCACAACTGGTATTGCATATGTATCTAGGAAATTCTTATTGCTGTAGTAGGCAGAGGTATATTCTGCTCCATGTTGGTGCCTATACACTATAGCAGCCATAGCATGCCCGCAAGGTATCTCATCCAGTTGAAATCTTCCACAAGTACACGTCCTAGCTCGAAGACACACTGTGAACCTCCTAACACCATCAATCACTGTATGTAGAAATTCAGTGGAAGCTCGTACCTGCAATCAAAATTACATTTGTACAAGTAATTCAGAAATTATACACTAAACATACAACATATATACACATATTATAGAGTTTTCACACATATGACAGAAAAAAAAGAAGGATATAAGTTAACAGAAGGATTATCTTACAGTCATACGGTGTGATAATACCCCATTCTTGTTGATAATTTCTTGATACTTTTTAGTAAGATCAGTGAATGTATTCCTTGCTTCTTCATTGTGCGTCGCATTCCATCTTTCAACCAATTCCCTCATGAAATCCAATAATTTTTCCACCGGCAATTCCCTAGCATTCACTGTAGCATTGTTTATAGATTTAGCTATGTTTGAAGTCTGTGTCCATGTTCTTTTTACTGTTGCATGTATCCGTGCCCATTTATGATAACCAATCTCAAACAAGTATCTCCTCAGCTTCCTATCTATTTTGGTCATCCTTCCCATGCATTCGTTAAACTCTTGGAGGGTGTATGCCTTAGCCATTGCATAGTATAATTTCCTCATCTGCTCTTTGTTTCTGTGGCATTGCTTAATTAAATTGTTCCACAAATGCCAAATACAGGCATAATGAGGCAGCCCAGGGTACACTGCTGCACTCGCATTCCATATACTTTCATGCCTGTCCGACACAAAGCACATGTTCTCCCTCTCACCAAAAGCATCCCTGAACCGCTCAAAGAACCATGTCCAAGATGAATCATTTTCGGAATCAACTATACCATATGCAAGCGGCAGTATACTACCTGTTTCCATACACAAATAATACAATCAGTTATAAAAAAATAAAAAAAAAAAAAAGATAAAAAACAAACCTCCTGGATCCAATGTACAAGCAATTAGCATAGTCCCCTTGTAAGTTGATTTAAGATGGGTTCCATCAACCACCACTATAGGTCTGCAATACTCCCATCCTCTAATACAAGCTTCCAGTGCTACAAAGGTATACAAGAAACGGTCTTCCTCTGTTTTTTCCAATCTTACAACCGATCCCGGATATGTCTTCTGTAAAATGTATAAGTAGGCTGGAATTTTACTGTACGAGTCGGTGGGATCCCCTCGTAACATAATCATTGCCTTTTGCTTCTCTCTATAAGCTTGCATGTAGGTTAATGTTACACCATGTTGTTTCCTCATGTCCCTAGATATATCCTTGGGTGTGTATATTGTTTTTGGATCTTCATACTTATCCATTATAATAATGCTGACGACATTGGAAGTTGCTTGACGTTGTTCATAAATTCTATCCTTTAACAAGCATGTGTGCACATCAAAGAAATTCCTAATCTTGAAAAGCCTTGACTCATTTAGACTTGAGGCCTTTAAACACCATGAACAATTGTCACCAGGGCATACGAGATGATAGCTATTGATGAAGAAGTACACATCAGAAACATTGAAAATATACATTTTTATACATACATCATACAATATTCATACACCCACCTATATTATATATGTGATTTACCTACATACATGCTTCATACATTTTTTATTATCTACAATAAACAATAATATTTGTTCGTACCTTTTTGTACCAGACCTTTTCACCCGAAATTGAAACTGCTTCATAAAGGCATATTGCCTCATAACTGCATTGAGTGTTTCTTTATCCTTGTAAATCTGTTTTTCCACAACAAATTCATGTCGAGGGTCATTTATTATTTCAGTTTCACAACTATCCAACAACTCAATATGTTCACTTGAAGCCATATCAATCTGTTCAATAATATTTCCCATGTATGAAGATTAAATTTCTCGACCCCTGTTTATTGAACTGGAACTACTTTCACCATCATGATGGAATTCAATTCCCTCCATTTCACTATCCTCCAATGTGATACATAAAGGAAACCTACTGAAGAAATCTTTGTACTTTTTTTTTTATCTAAATATACCGAAACACCCATGTCGTTGTGTATGATCATTGGTGGGCATCGGTCACTAGCAATGTATTTAATCATTATGGTTTGGACTGTGGTATCTATCCCCAGTTGAGCAGCAATTGTAGAAATCAATCCATTATAGTTCGAATATGAATCGTACTGGATTCCTTCAATTTTGAATTCTACATATCGACCTGTTACACGAAGTTCATACAACTTTAAACCAAAATTCATACATACTAAAATAGACAAATTTTGTCTGAACCAAATCAGTTCCACACTACAGACTCTACCTAGTATACAGAGTTCATACAACTTTCAACCAAAATCCATACATACTCCAATAGACAAATTTTTCCTGAACAAAATCAGTTCCACACTACAGAATCTACCTAGTATACGGAGTTCATACAACTTTCAACCAAAATTCATACATTCTCCAATAGACAAATTTTTCCTGAACAAAATCAATTCCATACTACAGAATCTACTTATTATATGAAGTTCATACAACTTTTCATACAAATTCTTTCATGCACGAGATTACATGCTTTTAATTGACTTCAAAACATAATGTATTTGGAGTTCAAATATATTCACCTGATGTGTCCCATCTTCCACTGTGTTGTATCATTATTGACTGCATTGTGCTATCAGCCATTGTTACACTAATAAAGCTTTGATCCGTACGATTTTGAATGGTTCTTCTGAAATTTCAATCGCGTATAATTGATAATTTGTTTAGGTAATTGATGCATCAATCGAATTCTATTAAATCAGATTGTATTCTTCCACAAAATATCAACAACAAAAAAAGGAAAATACCTGCTCCTTTTTTTTTTGGAACTCGAAATTTGTATTACTTCTGATACTTCAATGGTTTTTGATTGAGGAATTGATTGTGTTATCAACGTTGCAGTTGTTTCTTCAATCACATTTGAATCCTCAATGAAAACTGAAGAGATAGGGCGAAAACATTGAGCGAAATTGGGGGAGAAAAATCGAGGGAGATATTATGGGAAGAGTAGGAACCAACGGTATTTGCGTGCGTGATTCCGTGGGTTTGGCCTCTAATTGGGTTTTGTATAGGTTTGTAAGTATTCTATTGTTATACCTTGTAAACTGAAAACTGTCGTCGCATTTTGTAAATATTTACTTTAAAGATGTATATATATGTACTTTTCCCTACTCAAAACTTCCAATCGTAATGTCTCTATCTCCCAAACCGCAAGAATTTACCATTATTGATTTTACCTTAGCTTTTCCAAAAGAAAAATATAAATCTTCTATTTTGGATATTCCTTTCTTAGAGTAAAAGGTTTAGACTTCTATAAATTGAGGATCTTTCCTTCATACAACGATGCAATAACATTCAAAATATAGTTATTAAGGAATCTTGTTTAGAGGAAGATTATTCCTTCAATAGTACTTTTTATGTTTTCTTTTATATTGATTTTATCATATGTATGTCAATTTGTTGTCAAACCACATTATTATGCTTATTTTAGTATACTTGTCTTTATATATGATTTATCGTCATTCAAGACTTACCATTGGTAGCTTTCTACATGACGTCTGTTATTTCGATCCACTGCTCGACCATCATTTGTTACCAAAATCCACTAGTTGGGAGAAGTGAAGATAAAAAGATGACTCTTATTTAATAGCTGGAAGAAATTACACTCACAGGCAATCACTGACAAACTAGCTAAACAAAAGCACAAGATACTACCTACTATGTGTGAAGTTGGATAAGCTATTTTTCTTCGATAGGTGGTTTTATTGACACACAAGAACTAGAAATTTGACTAAGTAAGAGGTGTTCATTTGGGAGCAGTGGCATCAGCTGCAGCTTGAAAGCGAGCTTTGAAATGGGCAAGTATCGCATCTCTTGGAGGTAAATGTTCCTTGACTTGGCTGCAGTTACTGTAATTATCTTTCCAAGCACAAAAGTTTGGGAACTTCTCACTTGTCACCAAAACGTTTCCAGAGGCTTCTTCAATAATTCCCAACCAATATGTCACCAAATTAGCAGCCATATCAGCAAATCCAATTTTGTCGCCCACAAAGAACTTTTTGTCCTTGAGCTCATTATCAAGAATCTTTATCAGCTCACTAGCCTCCTCTTTAGCTTTTTCTGACTCCTCTCCTTGGCCAAACCAAGCTTTCCCCAGTACTGGCAAGCACTGCAAAACACTCAAATCTTGAGTTTTCTAATATTTCTGCTTATATCAAATTAATCTACAAATTTGAATACATTACATGTCGTGAATTCAGAACAAATCAACCCATTTTTTTTTAGTAATTCGCTCAACTCTTCCAAGTTTAAACAAAAGTTTAATTATAACTTTATTGACTTGACCTAATCAGGTTGATCAGAAATGACCAATTATACCATTCCGTGAATAGATATCAAAATGCAATAATAACTTCTCATTAGCTTTTACATCTTTTTCGAAAACAAAAGAGGAGGTTGGTTCATATTGAGCAGGTTGTGTTATAACCCTTATTTGATTCATTATGGTTTATGTCCAAATTTTACCCGACCCTTCCATTTCTCACCACTAAATTTAACTAACCATACTGAAATTAAAAGTACAAGACCAAGACGGGTAAAGAAAGAGATTACCTTCTCATCGAAGAACTTAGCCCAGAAACGAGCAATAGCTCGATCATAAGGGTCTTTAGGTAAGATAGAAGGGCCTTCAAATGTCTCATCAATGTATTCAACAATGATCATGGACTCACAAATGGGCTTGCCATTGTGAATGAGCACTGGGATTTTCTTGTGAATAGGATTGGATTCAAGTAGTAAAGGGCTCTTCTTTTGTAAATCTTGCTCTATAAATTCATAGTCAACACCCTTAATCTTTAGAGCCCACTCAACTCTGCGACTAAAAGGGCTCAATGAAACACCAAGCAACTTCACTTCTGCCATCTAAAAATATTTTCTTTGTGTTTTAGTTCCCTACGTTTGAGGAATTTATGTGTGTGTTTTCATTCTTGATTTCTTGTCTTCTTTTATAGATGGACAAATTATTTAAAATATCATAAATGCAACCAAGAAAGTAAAATGTTTCTTGATCAACAATTCAGTTGACGAATTTTTTTTATGCTTCCATGCTGAGCGGTGACTTATCCTCAATTAATTATTATGTGTAGTTGAAGGTTTAATCTATTATAAACTGCTGGTCCATTTGAAACTTACATCCACCATCTTACAGCGCATGAGCTTGGTACGTATTCCTTTATTACTTTAAGATAGACATATGATATAGGTATGGTCGTGACTCGTGAGTTACTCATTTAAGGGAGAAATTTGATAATATATAGTTTAAATTGATCCGTAAGAAATCTTGTTAAAATATACTTAAAAAGACAGTTATTTGATATGTTATACAGAGTATATAATCATAATAAAGAAAAAAACTTATTAGGTACTCAAATAAAGTATAAGAAAATAAATATAAATAAAATTTAGTAAGAATTTGGCTGGTTGATTTATGATCGGCGTTCTAGCCTATTTCAGCTCAAGTAACTTTCGAACGGGTCAATGACTTGCTCATTTAACTCAGCCCATTTTAATTCCCCAAAATTCAATAGAACGTGCTCATTTGACACTCCTAGATTTTCTTAATGATTTTGTTAAAACCAAATTATTACATATTATAGTAAAAAGAAGGGAGAGACTGATAGTTCGAAAATGTAAGATATAGTGAACAAGACATTTTATTGCCTAGTTTCCAGATTAAATTCTGGCATTAATCATTGATTTTTTGGAACCCTATACCGGATATAGGCATTCTTTGGTATTAAGAAGACGTCCAGGAGATGTGGCGTAAGCCTTTACCTCACTTTCTCACTTTAGTTTGTAATTAACAAAATTTACTTGTATTTAATATTTTTGTCAAATTAGGTGCAAAATATATATTTTCTATGTACACTTTTATTACTTAAAATAATTATATAATATGCATTTTAAATAATAACTCTCTAAATTAAATTATTTAATCTGACCTAAAATAACGAATAAATATTTTTCATTAGAAATGTGCCAATTTTATGCTTCACAAAAAAGCCAAAATTTTGACCAAATCTCAATCAGTGCCCGTGGTGAGAACAATAAGATGACTTATGTGCTTATGTCACCCACTTTGTCGTCAAATCTTGTAGCCTGCTTTTCATTAATGTTTTCTGATCCCAACAAATATAAAAGTACTTTTACAAAATTTAATGAGAAATTTGTAGTATGGTTATTTGTACAAATTCATTGTATCTGACTGCGCAACAAAATAGTACTCCATCCGTCTCAAAATATTTATCGTTCTTACTAAAAGTATTTATCTCAAAATATTTATTGTTTTATTTACTCAAGATAAAAATTAAATAGCTTTTTCGTATTTTACTTTTATATTAATTACATCAATTGGCTGATTTTGTGAGTTCACATACCAACATTTAAGAGGTTTCATTATTAATGGAGTAATACTTATTGAGGAGAAAGAACATAATGAAATATGTTAAGAGAATAAAATAATCAAAATGTAACCTTTATAAATGATTTCTTAATGGACGTGCAAATGAAAAATGCGATAAATATTTTGAGACGGAGGGAGTACCACAATTACACGACACTTCCTCGTATGCGAATTGCTGGCTAAGCTAGCTTTCTCTATCAAGTAAGGTATGTATGAATTGTGGGGCTAATTTAACCAAAAGATATTTTTAGTAAGAATTGTTTACCCTAAAAAGGAGTATAGTTAAATTTATTTGTGGTCTAAAGGATATTTGATTTGTTATAAACAGTGAATAAAATTGCTTACAATGACTAGAGAAATCAAATGAATAAATCAGTGAAGAATTATAAGCAATAATGAATTAAATAAGCCTAGGCTTAGTTGATCCTCGGAGAGAATCCTTTGATAGGTTTTCCTCCGGTGGAACTACTGTATGCTTTGGCCTTGCAGAATTAATGTTAAACCGGTACAAAGAAAATGCTAAAGTGAACTTAATTGTGAAAAATTGAATAGTATGTATGTGTGTAAGTAGCTGTTATTTGATGATGCTTTCGAGAAGCCTTTAGGCTCCTTTTATAGTACAAATACATCAACACGTAGGTCGTGATTAAATTCTAATAATGAGTAATAATAAACAATAAATGATGTTTTAATTCTAAATCGTAACGTCTGCTTCGAATCTGGATCGGTCACACAACATTCATCTTTCATTAATGACCCGAGACAATTGCTTTGGTTAGTTTACCGGGTTTATCCGGGGTCTCTCATTCCGATTAAGTTAAACGACTAACCAGCATTTCACCTTCAACCGCCACGTGTTCCTTTCTCGTCATGCCATGTGTCAAGCTATCTTTTGTCATGTATACAGATAGTCCCTCTACTCTCCGATGGAGACAAATGACACCGGAGAGTGGATTTGAAACGTCACTGGACCTATCTCCACTTAATGGCGGGAAAATAAATCGTCCCGAGGGTTTATGCAAAAAGGCAACTCGAATTTGCATTCAATGCTCTTACAACAAAGCGCCGACAACCTTTCAATTACAATGACTGACATAAAGCTGTTGTTCCTGGAAAGTTGTGCCCCTTTGAATATCAAACGCTTCTTCTCCCTCAATTAAGTGTGTATAAGGCAAGAGATCAAACCCAAATTCAACCAAATCTTTCCTTTCCTTAAACGAGAGAAACCTCTCTTGAAATCTTCCTTATCTTCATTCTTTCTCGCAAAGACGCTGGCTATGTCTACTTCTTCATCCCTTAATCGTTCTTCTCAAAATAACACTCCATCAACTGGACGTCGTTCTGGGAAAGCCCTAATGTCACCAACAATCCAAGAAGTTGATCTTAATTCCTTTGTCGTATCCTTCCTGCTGGGTTTAAGTATCATGAAGATTTTAGCGTAGTCGACCACCATCAATCGGTCGAAGAAATTGAATCCTTCATAACTGCTGATACTATTCCCAAAGTTTGAGAGGACTGCTATTTCACTCCCGAAGTTGAAATTTCTGCAATTAATTCTGATGCTAGGATGAACCATCACTTCGAAGGTTTCTCCATGGTTTACACCTATCCTTTTGTGATAGGTTTCAACCTCCCAATTCCCCAAATTATTGAAGACTTTTGCCGCCGATACCGGGTTTGTATCAGTCAAGCTACTCCTCAATTTGCCACCTGGTCTACTATATTCAAATTCTGGCAGAACAAGTTGGTGTTGCGTTCTCCCTAGACCACTTGATGCACTTGTATGCTCCTCGAGTATTCCGAGGAGGGTTGGTTTACGTGTATCCTCGTGGTAGACGCTGCTTGGTCAATCTGGAGGATGATTTTGATCAGGGATGGCTTCATAGGTTTGTGATGATCCGAACCTGTCACCTTCATCATTCTGTGCCCGAGCCATTTCCGGAGGCTTGGAATAACACTCGTAAGTCCCTTGCTATTCCCCCCGCCCCCCAATTGTTTTTAATAATACCGTTTCTTTTTTCTGCTTAATCCCCATTTTTTTCTTTGTAACTATGCTATTTTATAGCGGTTCCTGTAGAGCCTGAACTCCTAGTCGGGATTTTCGAGTAGGTAGGGTTGTTGCACTACTGCGTGCCACTCCTAATATGACGTGATCTTGGAGAAGCATGACCTCCGATTGGTGGTAGGGAAAAAGTCACGGATGCAAAGCTCAATTTCATTAATAGCGTATGACTTCATACCTCTTCTTTGTTCCCCTTTTTCATTCATCCTCTCCTTGCAGGTCTTCTTGTGAGACAGAACACTTCCTGGAGAGTGCCTACTCGAAAAATTGCCCTGTCAAACATTGTCAATGTTGCTTCTTCCATCCGAAAGAGTAAGCCAAAGGATGCATCAACCTCCCCGGCAGGAATTGGCTCTAGAGTGCAGAGCCGACGCCGGCTCATGGCAGCGTGGTGCAAAGCACAATAGGATGCTCAGCTCGGGGTGGTTTTTATTGATGATGACGATGAGTGGCCTCAGGTTGGCAGTCCCTAGGACCCTTTGCCTGATCATCCAGCAAAGCATCTGGGGGTCCCAAGGTTTCTTCTGCTGAATTGTGTTCAGGAAGCCCTGCTACCCTAGTATGCGGACCATCGCAGAGGAGCTTCATTCCACCAGTTGAAGTTGGAAGTTTGGGCTTATCTCCACGTTCAAAACCTCCGGTTGTCAGTTTGGAATCTTCACTGGCCCACCTGGTCAATCTGTTTCTTCACATACTTATTCTATCTTTATTGTAAAATCACTCACAAGTCCCCGGTGTTCCCGGTTGACCCTCTTTTTTTTCCTCTATCAGAATCATGTGGGTGCCACCTCCACTGCGAACTTGCACGATCGATTTCTCCCTCTCGTGGCGAGGTCAAGCTCCAGGAAAATAACGATTGTTTAAGGGCTGAGGTTGAGAGGCAGCAGGCTGAGATTCAAGATTTTGATTCTCTCCAGGCCTCCTTGAGAATGCGCTTGGAAGATGCGGCTAATTCACTTAGGGACAGGGAAAATTCTCTTCAGATTCTGACTTCCTCATATGTAGGTCTTCAGAATAAAGCTGCCAGGTTTGAGGAGAATTTGAACAACATTCGAGGCCAGCTTTTCAGTATTGAGGTTTCCCGGGACTGCCTTCAAGCCCAATGCAAAAAATTACTGCTTCGTCATGATTTGGCCATTCTACAAACCTGGAGGGATAGGCTCGAAAAGGCAAGCGTTCCTGATTTTGATCTTCCTACGTCGCTGCTTGAAGAGGAAATGGACTTGGAGGCTGCAGAGATAGCTCTCGAGGACATCCAAGATCCTGTAGTGGACAGACTAGGGAGTGAAGACTCTGGGTCACCACCTGCTGCTGGAGCTGCTCCAGACACGTAGCCCTCGTACTTGCTCTAAATTTTTTATAATCAAATTGTTTTTTTTTTCATTCTTCTTTTTTGTTTCTAACAATTGTCAACTTTTTAATGGAATTTCTCCAAGTTTTATTTGTGAGCCCAAGCGGATCATGGGACTGGCCCTTTCAGCGGGTCTGTAACATGGCCGGATAAATTTTTACGACATACAGGCACATTTCTATTTCTTTTTAATAATAACTTGTTTCCGCGTCCACTTTTACTTTTTGGACCTTATACAATCATATCCTTCCTCTTCCATTTATTCACCGTAGCTACTATTACGGTTCACTTTTACGCGGGTGCATAAAAGCTACTAAGAGGTTGTTGATGCTCTAATTGGATTTCGTATTTTTAGAGTCGCCACCTAATTTTATAATGAAAATTAGGAAAATCGGGTAAAAGGGGTTTATCAAAATAAGAGAAAAACCTTTTAAATCAGAGTTCGAGGTAAGGTTTTGGTGATCCCCTAGGGAAGGTTTTAACACCCTAGTATTAAGGATCCGTAGAACACGGTTGACCTTCGAGTTTCAATGTGTGATTATTGTGTTTATTTGCTTAAAGTATTTCCTTTCTTGCAAAATTATCATGCTTATCATAAATTCTTTTTTTTTTTTTTTTTGGCAAAAACGTCCCCTTTGAAAAAAGGATTTTTGGTTTAAAATTCATACAAGGGTTCAACTCATTTCATTTCCGGACCAAGACACACTCAGGATTTCTCCCAAGTAGAGTCGCTACTAGTTTGGTCCTAATGATATGAATTTAGTTCTTGTAAATTTTATTACATATATAGGAAAGTAAGTGGAGTATATCTCCTTTTTTATAGTATGAGTATATAGAAGAGTTTATTATGTCCATTTTAGTTTATTGAAGCTCAATTGGGTCAACCATATTCCTACCTAAGACAACTTATCTCAAATTGGTCAAAGTATATCTCCTCTTGTTTTAAGCCTTAGGTTTAGGCGTTTGTCCCCAAAAGTCTTGTTTCCTTTCTGAAAACTTCCCCAAGTTTAAACAATTTTAAAGAAAAGTGTCGCTATTGTTTTGAAGTTTTTGAATCTTCAACTTCCAATTTTTCCAAAAATTTTAACATCAGTTCTGCAAATACCTTTTGTCAAAGTTGTCTTATAGTCCAAATAATCCTCAAGTCTATTCCCATTTCGGTCCAATTTAACACTAAGGCCCAACGGCAAAATCAGTTATGCAATTCGATTTCAAATGGT
The DNA here is from genome assembly GCF_019175385.1 of Lycium barbarum. NCBI lineage: Eukaryota > Viridiplantae > Streptophyta > Magnoliopsida > Solanales > Solanaceae > Lycium > Lycium barbarum. The sequence continues at coordinate 17,129,498 of NC_083339.1, read as the reverse complement.
CTAATAATGGGCTTAAGGCCCAAAAACTATTTTTTATCAGCCCATTCTGTTTTTCCAGATTTCACAAAGGGCATAAGGCCCAAAAATATGATTTGCTTCTTAAAAGATCCACTTAACTTAATGACATTATCAAATTTGATTTTTTGTACTTGAAAAGGTTTGTGACAAAGTTAAATTACCAATTTTCATGCTTACACTTAGGAATTAACCGAGTTTGGAAAATCATTTGAGGCGACTTCCTAGTAACTAGGCTTGTTTCCTAAGTTCTACCATACATAAGGGTTTCAATATGTACAATTGTTGTTTACAACATACAACTAGTATACTAATAATATATAAGATCTCTCTCTCTCTCTCTCTCTCACACACACACACACACACACTATATATATATATATATATATATATATATATATAGAAGAAGAGTTAGGCTGGTGGGCCTACCTAAGCCCACCAATTGCCTATTTTTACCCATAGGTGGGCCTTCGACATATTTGCTTCGCTTACTCAGGTTCGAACTCAATCAAAGAAGGAAGGTTGGGCCTCAGGTCCAACAGGTTTCAAAACGAAGCAACCCAAAGAATTCATCCCATGCAACACAAAGGGAAAAAGAAGGGTACTGGGATAGAAAGTATCTAGGCCTTAAATGACTAAACTAATCAGAGTTTAAAATAGGATAACCACATAGAAAGGTTCAGGCGTAAATCAAATGCATTTTTACACTAAATGAAATAATCAAAATAAAGAGTTCAGATAGTCCATAAAGATATAACACGCAGAGGCAAGGCCTAAATGTCAGTAGCAACACGAATCAACTAAAACATGGGGAAACAGTCCCATTTAAGTGACAACATAATAAATGAAAATAGGCATGGGCCGAAGCAATATTCACATTAACACATCTAAATTGAGGATTACCCCCAGACCTTATCGATATACACGATATACCCTCCTGTATAAGCAGAAGTGTATACAGACCATGTATACTATGTACATTTCAAGTATATCAACATGATAATAGCATAGAACATGGCAAAGGATAAAAGTGCACCGGAAATATAGCATGTTAAGGATCTATCATATTACACATGAATCATATCTGATGCATTTGATTCCTATTAGGCTTACAATTGTTCATGTCAATCTTCAATAACATGGATAAATATTCTATAGCCTAAAACCAAAATCAATAGCACTTGTGTTGTTCTAGGATGAATATTGTAACGCCCTATTTTGAACTGGGTCCAATATAGTTTGCAACTTCACGGTTCTTTTAACTGGTTTTAAAAGGGGTAGAGTCGCCACCTAATTTTTAAGGAAAAATAGGAAACCTATATGTATTTGTGTGTCCACTCCATTTTTAATCCACTAACCTATAAGATTCTAGATAAGGGTTTTATTTACCCCGAGGGGAAGGTATTAAGCATCCCTCAGAGTCTGCCCGAAGACAGTCCCTAAACTTAGTTTAACTGAAAACTAGAGGGGGATTATCTATCTGTTTATCATTATTATTACCTGTTTTCAAAATGTTATGACTTCATGAAAATCTACACTAAGTGATAATATACTAAGTATATACAGTGTATAAAAATGTATTTATATCAAGTATCAAGTATTCATAAAGAATGTATAGTAAAAAAGAATATATAAAAGAGTATAAAGAGAATGTACCTCGTAAGTATAAAAGTATATTTGTTAGTACAAAGAGTGTATATATATATATATATATATATATATATAGTGTAAAGAATGTGTAACTATATTAAGAATATATAAAAAAAATGTAAGACTATGTAAAATAAATATATCAAGGATATAAAGAATGTGCGTCTATGAAAGAATGTATGAATATTAAATAAATAAAGAATGTATTTTCAAGAATAAAAGAGTGTATATCGAACATAAAATGTCTAAAGAATTGTACAACTAGGTATATTAGTCCATAAAGAATGTAAAAAAATAATCTACAAATATTCATTGGTGTAAAGAGTTTATATAGCAAAATTATTCAGAAAAGTAAAGTTTATTTGACTTGTTTCTACCGTTTAGTTAAAAAGAGTGTTTGTTTAATAAATATCCTATCAAAAGAATAAGGAACAAAATAATTGTAAAAAGTATTGGTAAAAAATAAGTATAAGAGATTGTGGATAAAAAATGAGTGAAAATGTGTAATGCCTCTAAAGAATAAAAGATTTGTGAATAGAAGACTTAATATTTGCCTAGCGTCAAAATGTGAAGTTAACTTAATTAAAATATGTAATAGTGTACACGAAACAATATAAAATGTAAGTTGTATTAAGAGTGTATAAATAATATAAAATAAAGGAGGGACTAGTATGTTTTGCCTAAACGTCAAAAGTGTAAATTTATCTAACAAAGTATTTATACCAAGTCAATTTAATACAGTTATGAAAGTATTGACGGCCTAAGTCTTGCCTAAAGCGAATGACAATTTTAAGTTTAACAAACAAGGCGACAAGTAAATAAATATATCAACCCGTCATTCCAAAAATAAAGTTCCCACTATACGTTGAGTTTATGTTTGTACAGTTATAAAAAAATGCGGAAAGTAAATACAAACACTGATTCGATGAAGTCTTCGGGTTCCTTCCGAGTGTCATATTCAGATGTATCTCCGGATACCTGTATAAACACTTAGTAAAAGTGTTAGTAAGAGAATAAATAACTATCTAATGAATTAAAGAAATGATAAATAAACTTAAAATAAAAACCCGTCGTTTGTACATGGGAGGCCTTGGAAATCGACGGAAATTTCTTCATCGGCCATTTGGGTTTAGTATTCGCCCAAATCGATTTAGTAAAATAATAAAAAGGGGTGAAAGTGTCAATAACAGTTTCACAACCGAGAAAGGTTTAAACACAATACCAATGGCTACCCAACGGAGTAGCATTTCTCAGACATAAAATCAACATTATTTAGTAAACAAAATGTAAAAATCAGTCGAAAGATCATTAAAGGGGTAATATGTAAAAAACAGTACAAAAACGTCAACAGGTGCAACAAACAATTAACCAAAACAGAGCAGTAGCTACTATGGCTGAAGTAGCCTTTTGGAGATAAGCAAAATGGCATGAAATCAGTCAAAAAACAATGGTAACCAGTAGCTCAAGCACGCCCACAATTGTACAAGAACACAGATAACAATGGAGTTAAAGTAGTAAAAATGGGGTAAAAACCAACGGACAGCAAATGAACAATAGGCGACCAATGAAGGTCGTTGGAGATGGTGGGAGTTTTGATGTGAAGGAGTGAGAAGGGAGGGAGCAAAAGGGTGTGAATAGTGTTGTTTGGCAGTGGTGTCGAGGCAGTTTGTGGGTGTTGACGAAGTTGATGGTTCGCGGTCATTTGGCGTTGTCGACGAGAAAAAAAGAGGAGACAAAGTGGTGGTGTTTGGTTGCTAGTTGTTCGTCGGAGAAATCTGAAAACACAAGAACATAGTAAACGTTAGCGGGGAAAGGGAGACGGAGTGAGCAGTGGCATTGTGATGGTGTGGACTGGTTTCTCGTAGGCGGAGTTGTGGTGGTGTTTGGTTGCGGATTTCGTCGGAGTTGGAGTTGGAGGGGAAAAGGGCAGTGGGAAGAAAAGGGGAAAGGGAGTCGGACTGTGGTGGTTGTGCGGTGGTTCGTCGAAGCTTGGCGTTGTTGGTTGGTAGTGATGGTGGCGCGTGATGGGGCAGTGGTGGTTGATGGAGGTGTCGTGGTGGCGGTATGGTTGAGGGACGAGGAAGATGAAGTTGTGGGGCAGTGGGGGTTCGCGACTGGTGGGTTGCGTCGGAGTTCGCCGGAGCTCGGAGCTCCAGCGTGGAGGGAGGCGGCGGTTTTTAGAGATAAGTGAGGAGGGGGAGAAAAATGTTTTGGGTTTTTTAGAAGAGGGAGGAGTAAAAAATCTGAAAATATTTATTATTGTGGAATAAAAGGCCCCTCCCTTTTCTTTATAGTATAAAATAGCCCCTACTATTGTCCAAAAAATAAAAGAATGCAGCCTCTTATTCCCTTACCCCTTTTAACCCCTGTTTAAAAATGCATTAACCAATGGATCAAGAAATCAACCCATCACCTCAAATGTCAACTTTTTAAAAGGTACGAGACCTTGACTTGATCGAATTTTTGCTCTACATTTAAAAATTAATTGCTTCGGTTTTCTCTGCACTGACGAACTGTACTAAAATATAGTTAATTAATACATGTATAAATAATAATGTAAGTATAAAATATAAATATTAATGTATAAGATATAAAAAATGTACCTCTATAAAATAAAGAGACCATTATTAATTGCACAAAATAGTAGTATTGCTCTGTACATGTGCAAAATAATGATTCTTGAAAAAAATGACAATAAATTGATAAAATTCCTAAAATAAGGATAATCATCAATAAATTGTCAAAAAATGTAAAAATATGAAAAAATGTATTTTGCGCTCTTTAACGAATCAGGGCCCCCCAAAACGTTAATTTTAAGCACGTCGAGCCAAAATTAGGTGTCAACTGCTTGTCCCTCTTCGACCGGAGACGATGAAAGAGTTTTGGGACGAAGACGTTGACGTGTAGCCTATTTTGGCTCGGCAAAGAATAACTAAAAGTATATGTACGGAGAAAGAAGTCAGACGTTGATAGAGCTTTGACAATGTTCTCCATCCGTCGGAGGGGTTGTGATAAAAAGAAAAATGATAAAAAGCGAAGGATTGTTCAGGTTCGAAAACACTCACGTACCCCACGTCATCGCTTCCAAAATTGCCCTAGTGTCGAGCTACGAAATGTTGGGAGGGTGCAAGATTGTATACTTTCTGGGGAAAGAATGATTCTCGCCCCGATGTGACCGAACTCTGCATAGAGCTTCCTACATATCTCGTCAATCACATGAATCAGGTCAATGTAGTTTGAAAAATGATGACTAATAGATGTTGTGGAAAATTTTGATCGTCCGATCAAAATTTTTCCCCAATGTTGTTGGAGTGGTCCTAACAGGTGTGGGACGAAGAACAGTCGTGCTCGAATTCGAGCTACCTATATATCCCTGAAATGGGAGTCAGACCGATTGTAGTTTGGAAAAATGATTTGGGGAGGAAAATGATGTATTGCTATAGGAGTGACCAAACTCAGAGCAATGGATTAAAATGGACTACAAAGTTGTATGTCGGGACCTTGATGAAAACATCGGGTTGTGTGCCAAAGCTTTGAATGTAGAGGGGTCCTGGATTGTGTGTGAGGACTTTGATGCATACTCCGGTTTGTGTGTCAGAGCCTTGAAATGAAATGAAGTCTCGTGTTGTGTGTCGAGATCCTGATGCATACTCTGCTTTGTGTGCCAGAGCTTTGAGATGGAATACCCGTATTTGAAGGTGGGCACCCGCTTTAGAAGGTGGGTGCCTGACTGAACTTAAATTACCCGCATTAGAAGGTGGGTTCCTGACTGAAATTAAAATACCCGCACCCGCATTAGAAGGTGGGCGCCTGACTGAAATTAAAATACCCGCATTAGAAGGTGGGTGCCTGAACTAGAATTGAAATACTCGCATTAGAAGGTGGGTGCCTGACTGAAATTAAAATACCCGCATTAGAAGTTGGGCGCCTGACTGAAATTAAAATACCCGCATTATAAGGTGGGCGCCTTGACTGAAATTAAAATACCCGCTTTATGAGGTGGGCGCCTAACATAAATTAAAATACCCGCATTAGAAGGTGGGCGCCTGACTGAAATTAAAATACCCGCATTATGAGGTGGGTGCCTGACTGAATTTAAAATACCCGCATTAGAAGGTGGGCGCCTGTAAAAATGTACTTGAAATGAAATACCCGCATTAGAAGGTGGGCGCCTGTAAAAATGTACTTGAAATGAAAATACCCGCATTAGAAGGTGGGCGCCTATATTTTTTTTTTTTAAAGAATGAAGAAGTGAAGAGAATCGTGTCTTGACTTCAGTTGGTACCAACAATTAGTTTTGTGCATAAGAACCATCAATTTCCTCCCAACTAACCGAGATTTACTTCAGGATAATTCCTATAGCTTCAAGTGGTACCTCAGACATATGTAAGTATCGACAAGAGTTGTTCGTCTTGCTTCAAGCAAAGGTTTTGAACTATACTATCCTTATGTTTCAAGTGCCCTCACTAGAAAGAAAGTCCCTTTTTCACACATTCAGTATTTTGAACATTGGGATGTCTAGAGAAGTACACTCTTACTCAGAAATATGTTCAATGCATGCAATTGTGATACCATAGGCTTGGCCGTCATGAAAGTATCCACTAATGTGAGAACCCTTGGCATAAGATCACGTAGGGCTTGTTATGGGTTTGTAATGTAGGCTTGGGAAAAGGGTAAGATATCATTTGGGTAAGGATTGACTAATCTTTCCCTGAGCGTTGCACTATGGTTGTGCTTTGTATTTGTGTGCTCTGATGCTGATCTGTTTCGTTTTGTTGTCCTTTCCTTTTGTACTTGTGTGATTTCTTTTGCAAGTTGGAGTTTTATTTTTGGAGTTCGGTTTGTATGCCAAGACTCTTTGGGGATTAAGAGAATGAACCTGGGTTGTATGCCCAAAGTCCTGATGTTAATTCCGAGTTATATGCCGGAGTGTGAAAAATAAAGAGGAATAACAGGTTGTGTACCCGAGATCCTGAATGATGACTGATGATTTTTTTTGACTCGTTCTTGCTTTGGAGGTCGTTGTTCGTCTTTGTTTTTATGGGACTTTTGTATCTTTTTGTCATTGGAAACTTCAGCTTGGATCTTTATCCGCGATTGCACATTTCTAGTAAGCTGGCTCAAGGAGGTTGGGCCAAGAGAGGGATAATGCATGTAAGCACTCAGAAATGATATAGGCTTATGATGTGGTTGTCAAAGAAAAGGCTTTAGGCTCAAAGGGGGAATGCTAGGGATAATGTCATTTGGTAGGCTAGAAAGGCTCAAACGGGTCAAAGAAGGCCTACGATCCTTTCCTATACTGAGTGTTACTCATAATTTCGCCTCAACAGATATTCTGGCCAAGTTCTAGATCACAATGCAATGCAATTGAACGCTATCTAAAGCTCACCACACAATGCACATGAAACAATAAGATTGGTTTTGTTCTTGTCTTACAAGCATGAAAGAGAATTTTTCAAGTGTCACTTAAAGTGTGAATGAGAGGTACCAAAAGAATCTATGGTTTACCATGAAGTCAGTCCTCTCCATCATATTGATTGTTACTTGTTTCTTTCCTATGCACATTCCTAACTGTGTTGGTACCAACCAAATCAAAGATATGAATCTAAAATTTTATTTTATTTTGTATTTTTTGAATAAGGGGTACCGAACCCAAGAAGGGTTGCCTACGTATCTCATCTTTGATGAGAATCAGGTGCGCGTAGTTCGTTCAGAGAGGTAAGAACAAAGAATTTTTTTATTTATTTTCAAATAATTTTCGAACTTTTTTTTCTGATTTTTTTTTTTTGAATAATGAATACCGAACCCAAAAGGGTTGCCTACGTATCTTATCAAAGAAGAGAATCAGGTGTGCGTAGTTCTTGCAGATAAGATATAAGAAGAGGTGCCGATTGAAGGCAGTTTTTTGCAAGTACCCCGACAGACGGTAGAAAGATGTGTCAATCGTAGGCACGGGGCTTTGAAAATTATCCAGGAAAGGACCAATCGTAAGATCAGAGCTTGGACAATACTATGGCCAGGCGACCGAAAAGGGGAACGATCGTTGCCAAGCTTTGGAAATACCTTGACAGGCGGTTAGAGAAATGAGCCGGTCACAGTTAGAGCTTTGAAAATACTCTAACAGGCAGCCGAAAAGAAGGATGCCAACCGTAGATGGAGCCTTGACACTACTCCAATACGTTGACAAGATTGTTATGGAGGAGAAGGTTGGACGTTGGCAGAGTTTTGACATTACTCTGCGTCCATTGGCATGGCTGGCTATGAGGAAATGTCAACGTCAACGGAACTTTAAAAACAATTCGCGTCTGCTGGCAAGGTGATAAGAGGGGATGCCGACTTTTACGGAGTTTCTAAAAATACTCCGCGCCCATCGGTAAGATTGCAATGATTGGGTACCAAACTGTTTGCGGAGCTTTGACATTACTTCTTGTCAGTTGGCACGATTATTGTATAGTTGAGGGGGGGAGTATTTACATGTGTTGAACCCTTGGGGTTGAAAAATAAACACCAACAAGCCAAAGTTCCATGGCCTGCTATGCTTGGGAGAAGAAAAACAGCTTATATCCCAGATTTTGGGACCAAAGCCAGGTGATGGTAGGGGTAAGGCTGGTATTGGCACTGTTGGTTTTGGATTTCAAGGGGTTGATTAACGCTCTTAGAAGCCTTTTTGGAGAGCGTCTTTGAACTGCTCCAAAATAATTGTCCCAGTTTTTATTCTGGTGAATTATTTTGAAACAGTGGGGAGACCGAACCCTTATGTAGGGTTGCCTACGTATCTTGTCAGGACAAGAATCAGGTCAGACGTAGTTCGGGCAGATACGGTGTTGTATGTGATTTGTATGATTTCTATGAATTAGTGGTTGTATTGAAAAGAAATGAGGTTATGTACAAGAGTTTGCATATGAAAAAGTGCATTCCAGAGATGGAAAGAATGTACAAGACCATTTTGTATTAAAAAAAAGACTGATAAAGTCAAAACGATGGTACAAAGATCGGACATGGGTATGAAAAATAATGTGGCTGTGACGATGGTCGTAAAGCCCAAAAAATGGGCGTGGGGGTTTGGAAAGGTTCCAAGCTCAACACAAGTCAACCAAAATTGTCCGATAAAGCAGACGAGGCGGAAGAAGGTATGTCTAGTATATATGTACAACCAAAGAATGTCTAATAAATTTAGTATGTAAAACAAATAAAAAAATATGTAAGATGCAAAGAGCATGTAGCAAATAAAGAATGTGTGACAAATAAAGAATGAAATTAATCCGGCTAGAGCAGTGATCCAAATTTTACATACAACGGCCTAAGAATTCTAAGAGTAGATTCACCTAAGCTGATAAAGAATATTCGAAAAACTGCGAGATGACAAGTAGTAAGACTAGCCCACAAATCTCTGAAACTAAGGAGTTTGAAGAAGGTTCGGAGGAGCGCAAAGCACAACTCGCGTGTATAATGTGTGTATGTGTACAGCCAAAGACTCAATTGCAAGTACGAGGACAGTATAAAGAAAGCAGTAACATGTAATGTCTTCAAACAAATAAGGAACACAAGTTTGGCTTTGCTCGTGTCCTTTCAAAGATAATATCGTAGCAGTTCACGATATATATAACAAGTAATAATAATAAAAATAGATAAATAATCGCATATCCCTCAAGTGCTCACTTAAACTAAGTCTGTTAAGGTCAAAACCTAGGTGATTCCCAGCAGAGTTGTCATTCTGTTATGCCCTATTTTGAACTGGGTCCAATATAGTTTGCAACTTCACGGTTCTTTTAACTGGTTTTAAAAGGGTTAGAGTCGCCACCTAATTTTTAAGGAAAAATAGGAAACCTATATGTATTTGTGTGTCCACTCCATTTTTAATCCACGAACCTATAAGATTCTAGATAAGGGTTTTATTTACCCCGAGATGAAGGTATTAAGCATCCCTCAGAGTCTGTCCGAAGACAGTCCCTAAACTTAGTTTAACTGAAAACTAGAGGGGGATTATCTATCTGTTTATCATTATTATTACCTGTTTTCAAAATGTTATGACTTCATGAAAATCTACACTAAGTGATAATATACTAAGTATATACAGTGTATAAAAATGTATTTATATCAAGTATCAAGTATTCATAAAGAATGTATAGTAAAAAAGAATATATAAAAGAGTATAAAGAGAATGTATCTCGTAAGTATAAAAGTATATCTGTTAGTACAAAGAGTGTATATATATATATATATATATATATATATATATATATATATATATATATATATATATATATATATATATATATATATATGTTAGTGTAAAGAATGTGTAACTATATTAAGAATATATAAAAAAAATGTAAGACTATGTAAAATAAATATATCAAGGATATAAAGAATGTGCGTCTATGAAAGAATGTATGAATATTAAATAAATAAAGAATGTATTTTCAAGAATAAAAGAGTGTATATCGAACATAAAATGTCTAAAGAATTGTACAACTAGGTATATTAGTCCATAAAGAATGTAAAAAAATAATCTACAAATATTCATTGGTGTAAAGAGTTTATATAGCAAAATTATTCAGAAAAGTAAAGTTTATTTGACTTGTTTCTACCGTTTAGTTAAAAAGAGTGTTTGTTTAATAAATATCCTATCAAAAGAATAAGGAACAAAATAATTGTAAAAAGTATTGGTAAAAAATAAGTATAAGAGATTGTGGATAAAAAATGAGTGAAAATGTGTAATGCCTCTAAAGAATAAAAGATTTGTGAATAGAAGACTTAATATTTGCCTAGCGTCAAAATGTGAAGTTAACTTAATTAAAATATGTAATAGTGTACACGAAACAATATAAAATGTAAGTTGTATTAAGAGTGTATAAATAATATAAAATAAAGGAGGGACTAGTATGTTTTGCCTAAACGTCAAAAGTGTGAATTTATCTAACAAAGTATTTATACCAAGTCAATTTAATACAGTTATGAAAGTATTGACGGCCTAAGTCTTGCCTAAAGCGAATGACAATTTTAAGTTTAACAAACAAGGCGACAAGTAAATAAATATATCAACCCGTCATTCCAAAAATAAAGTTCCCACTATACGTTGAGTTTATGTTTGTACAGTTATAAAAAAATGCGGAAAGTAAATACAAACACTGATTCGATGAAGTCTTCGGGTTCCTTCCGAGTGTCATATTCAGATGTATCTCCGGATACCTGTATAAACACTTAGTAAAAGTGTTAGTAAGAGAATAAATAACTATCTAATGAATTAAAGAAATGATAAATAAACTTAAAATAAAAACCCGTCGTTTGTACATGGGAGGCCTTGGAAATCGACGGAAATTTCTTCATCGGCCATTTGGGTTTAGTATTCGCCCAAATCGATTTAGTAAAATAATAAAAAGGGGTGAAAGTGTCAATAACAGTTTCACAACCGAGAAAGGTTTAAACACAATACCAATGCCTACCCAACGGAGTAGCATTTCTCAGACATAAAATCAACATTATTTAGTAAACAAAATGTAAAAATCAGTCCAAAGATCATTAAAGGGGTAATATGTAAAAAACAGTACAAAAACGTCAACAGGTTCAACAAACAATTAACCAAAACAGAGCAGTAGCTACTATGGCTGAAGTAGCCTATTGGAGATAAGCAAAATGGCATGAAATCAGTCAAAAAACAATGGTAACCAGTAGCTCAAGCACGCCCACAATTGTACAAGAACACAGATAACAATGGAGTTAAAGTAGTAAAAATGGGGTAAAAACCAACGGACAGCAAATGAACAATAGGCGACCAATGAAGGTCGTTGGAGATGGTGGGAGTTTTGATGTGAAGGAGGTGAGAAGGGAGGGAGCAAAAGGGTGTGAATAGTGTTGTTTGGCAGTGGTGTCGAGGCAGTTTGTGGGTGTTGACGAAGTTGATGGTTCGCGGTCATTTGGCGTTGTCGACGAGAAAAAAAGAGGAGACAAAGTGGTGGTTTTTGGTTGCTGGCTGTTCGTCGGAGAAATCTGAAAACACAAGAACATAATAAACGTTAGCGGGGAAAGGGAGACGGAGTGAGCAGTGCCATTGTGGTGGTGTGGACTGGTTTCTCGTAGGCGGAGTTGTGGTGGTGTTTGGTTGCGGATTTCGTCGGAGTTGGAGTTGGAGGGGAAAAGGGCATTGGGAAGAAAGGGGGAAAGGGAGTGGGACTGTGGTGGCTGTGCGATGGTTCGTCAAAGCTTTGGTGGCGTTGTTGGTTGGTATTGATGGTGGAGACGTGATGGGCCAGTGGTGGTTGATGGAGGTGTTGTGGTGGTGGTGTGGTTGGGGGACGAGGAAGATGAAGTTGTGGGGCAGTGGGGGTTTGCGACTGGTGGGTTGCGTCGGAGTTCGCCGGAACTTGGAGGGAGGCGGCGGTTTTTAGAGAGAAGTGAGGAGAGGGAGAAAAATGTTTAGGGTTTTTTAGAAGAGGGAGGAGTAAAAAATCTGAAAATATTTTTTATTGTGGAATAAAAGGCCCTCCCTTTTCTATATAGTATAAAATAGCTCCTACTATTGTCCAAAAAATAAAAAAATGCACCCCCTTATTCCCTTACCCCTTTTAACCCCCATTTAAAAATGCATTAACCAATGGATCAAGAACTCAACCCATCGCCTCAAATGTTAACTTTTTAAAAGGTGACGAGACCTTGACTTGATCGAATTTTTGCTCTGCGTTTAAAAATTAATTGCTTCAGTTTTTTCTGCATTGACGAACTGTACTAAAATATAGTTAATTAATACATGTATAAATAATAATGTAAGTATAAAATATAAATATTAATGTATAAGATATAAAAAATGTACCGCTATAAAATAAAGTGACCATTATTGATTGCACAAAATAGTAGTATTACGCTGTACATGTGCAAAATAATGATTCTTGAAAAAAAAGACAATAAATTGATAAAAATTCCTAAAATAAGAATAATCATCAATAAATTGTCAAAAATGTAAAAATATGCAAAAATGTATTTCGCGTTCTTTAACGAATCAAGGCACCCCAAAATGTTAATTTTAAGCACATCGAGCCAAAATTAGGTATCAACAAATACAACTATGGAAAAATTTCACAAAGATCATATCAATATAGTTTATTCAATAATCTCTTTCACAACAGATGCACAACAGTTTATACAAACATATATAGGCAGCTTAAAACACCCCAGGCCATCATTGATGTGTCATGGACCATGGAAGACTTCAGACGGACAACAGAAGATCAACAAATGATGTCCAAAATAGGAGACCAAGGCATATTAACTCAATATTAAACAACTCAAGGCAGTGATGATGTTAAACAAGCATGTCAGAGTCTCTAAGATACTATTTCATTCATTTTACATGTAAGATTCTTTACAGTTAGTTTCAAAGAAACATATTGAACACCCTTGTCAAAAACTCTCACGAGTCATTAAAAGAGTAGGCAGTTAGATACTTTTTTTTATTTTTTTTTATTTTTTGCCCACCCACTTAAGCAAATCAATGAACCCAATGTACTTTAAACATGCTGATGATGGGATTGTGCAAAGTAAAGGCATGTAAACACTTATAAACTGTGGCACTAGAAATCAAATAAACATTTCTTGGAAGTCAAATAACTATATACAACATCTAAACCCCAACTGAATTTGAATATAGTTGTGTTAAACTACTCAGCATACTACATTGACCATTAGACCTTAATCTAAGACTGATAGTTCAAGACTAGGTTAAACCAAAACAATCAATGCTAATTGCAGATATATATTAACAGTAAAGAGACCAACCAAGTTTACACAGGGGATCATACTATATTCAAACATAAAAGACTGACAAAAAATGACACATCTAACATTGATTAAGTAAACATGATGTTCCGCATCTCCTATGCTTAACAAATCATTATATAGTTCCAGATTCTAATTCCAACATTAAACACTAATCCTCTTAGGTTGAAAACAAATAACATGATAATCATTAACTTAAACATATAAACACTTGAGCATCATCCCTAGCTAGATAAACAAAAGCGATGAACTGAACTCAACACATGCTTATGAACTAAATCACTATTGATAGAAAGCATGAACAAAAGGCTAACAACAACACCATAACTTGCTACTGCTTAATATCAACTCAACAGAGCAGAATATTGACCAAACATGCTTATAAACTAATCACTAATAGCAAGCATAAACAACATGCTAACAACACCACCAAAACTAACTACTGCTTAATATCAACTAAACAGAACAAAATATTGACCAAACATGCTTATAAATTAATCACTAATAGCAAGCATAAACAGCAGGCTCACAACATAACTAAACTAATGCCTAATATCAACTGAACAGATTAAGACTAAAAGAAACTAAAAGGATAAAATATTACCTTTTTTGAGTGCAACCCTTGTCGAGAATAGATTTGGAGATGCTCCTCAAATCCCTAACTCAGCCACAATCAAAAGAAAACAAAGATTTAAAACTTAAACTAACTCAAATATTTAAAGGTTTTAGCAAGAACTGTTGGGAATAAAATAGACCCGCAAAAATAATATTCACGGTATTAGTGATAAACGCGGAACACTAACTTATGGTTAAATCAGCAAGAATAAAATGCAGCAATAATGACACCAAGATTTTACGTGGAAACCCTTCTGAATAAGGGAAAAACCACGGCCAAGAGGAGCAGCTGATATCACTATAGCGAGGAATTTTACACTGTGTAGTAACGAGTACAAATACTCCTAAGACCACTACACCCTCAAAAGAAATAACACTCTTTTGATTTCCCACCTTACTACAATATCACTCACACTCTATTTTTCTTCACAGACTATTTTCTCACAGTCTATGGAACACCTCACTTTGCTCTCACTCAGATGTATTGTCTGAGATTTTGGTGTGTATAGCAAATGATCTTGGTAATGATACAAATGAACCATAGGCCGCCTATTTATAGGAATGAATTTCCTATGATGAGGTAAGCGCTTACATCACGACTATGATGAGCTAAGCGCTTACATCACGATTATGATGAGGTAAGCGCTTACATCACGACTAAGATGAGGTAAGCGCTTACATCACGGCTATGTGAACAAAAGAATTGACTTGTTGGCCAATTCCACAATTGCTACCAATGTGATTTTGTCAAAGGAAGAAAAATCTTCCTTTCTTAAAATATGGGATAGAGGACTGGACCCCACAAATCTCCCCCTCCAGTCCCATTCACCTGAAGGAGGGTACACTGGCTTCTAATTTGAGTGCATGCCGACAAGTTCTTTGCACGATTCGAACTTGTCTCTCGGTACCACCTTGGTCAGCATATCTGATAGTGCGACACACTTCTGCAACTTCGACTGCCATGGTATAGCTCCCCCTGAGCTTCCTCTTAGATACCTGAGTATCCACTTCATAGCTTCCCAATGCTCTTTCCCTGGATTTTCGAGAAATCTGCTAACAACACCGACTGCATGAGCAATATCTGGTCGAGTGCATACCATTGCATACATCTTGTTGGTACGAGTTTTTCGAGCATACAAACTTTCAAGATGCTTCCATAGGGTCCGAGCATGTGTCTCCCCAGAAATATGGTTCAACACATTATCGTCAACCCACTGTCTAATAAAGCCGCAAACCTGCCGATGCAACAAATTCCACTCTTCATCTGATTTATTATCAGGCTTTTTATTTCCAAAGACAGGTTGATGAAAATTCTTGACACAGAGCAAATCTTCCATTTTGCCCTTCCAAATGGCATAATTTACGCCACTCAAAGTAACCATTCTACTAGTGTTGGCTTCCATCGTTTATCACAAACACAAATACTATTTTATTCGAGGACCAAAGTAATTCTTTTCTGATGTGGAAGTTCAGACTGTGCTGCAACCACAGAGCATACTCAGACAGAACCTTGGCTCTGATACCACTTGTTGGGAATAAAATAGACCCGCAAAAATAATATTCACGGTATTAGTGATAAACGCGGAACACTAACTTATGGTTAAATCAGCAAGAATAAAATGCAGCAATAATGACACCAAGATTTTACGTGGAAACCCTTCTGAATAAGGGAAAAACCACGGCCAAGAGGAGCAGCTGATATCACTATAGCGAGGAATTTTACACTGTGTAGTAACGAGTACAAATACTCCTAAGACCACTACACCCTCAAAAGAAATAACACTCTTTTGATTTCCCACCTTACTACAATATCACTCACACTCTATTTTTCTTCACAGACTATTTTCTCACAGTCTATGGAACACCTCACTTTGCTCTCACTCAGATGTATTGTCTGAGATTTTGGTGTGTATAGCAAATGATCTTGGTAATGATACAAATGAACCATAGGCCGCCTATTTATAGGAATGAATTTCCTATGATGAGGTAAGCGCTTACATCACGACTATGATGAGCTAAGCGCTTACATCACGATTATGATGAGGTAAGCGCTTACATCACGACTAAGATGAGGTAAGCGCTTACATCACGGCTATGTGAACAAAAGAATTGACTTGTTGGCCAATTCCACAATTGCTACCAATGTGATTTTGTCAAAGGAAGAAAAATCTTCCTTTCTTAAAATATGGGATAGAGGACTGGACCCCACAAGAACATGCTAAATCCCTAGGTAATTCGAGTTTTTGTGTGAAAATGTGTAATATTCCATGTTCGAGTCCTTGTCAAATGCAAATTATAGAACCCCAAAAAATCGAAACCCTAGCTCATACTCGATGTGCGATTTTTTGCAATTCTCATAATTGCTTCTCTCAATACCACGTTTAACGGCTAAGATTCAAGCAGATAAACATATCAATGGTCGGATTTGACTCAATTGTGGTCAATTCGTTGATTTCTTGGTGAACCAATGAGAGTCCTTGATTCAAAGTAGGTTAAGACAAATCCCATTAAGGGATTTGTCCTTGTTTGACCATCAATCGCAGAAAAAGTAAGAGAAAAGAAGGGTTATGCCTTGTTTGGTTGATGCGGTGGAGAGAGAGGCAAGCATTAATTTCTTCGCTCGATCCGACTATACCAGACTAATAAGTATGGTTAATTATGTAAAAGACTTATAGCATGTTTGGCCAAACTTCTAAAAACAACTTATTTTAAAAAGTATTTTTTTCAAAAATACTTTTCAAAAAAGTATTTTTCGCTAAAAACAGTTTGTGTTTGGCCAATTAATTTAAAAAGTACTTTTAAGCAGCAATTAGTGTTTGGCCAAGCTTTTAAAAAGTGTTTCTATATGTATTTTCCTCAAAAGTACTTTTTAAAAAAGTGTTTTTGGGCAAAAGCTATTTTTTTTAGCTTCTGAAAAACTGCTTCTGCTACTCCCCAAAAGTACTTATTTTCTCCTAAAAGCTTGGCCAAACACATCACTTTTTTAAAAATAAGTACTTATTGATAAAATAAGTACTTATTGATAAAATAAGTACTTTTGAGAGAAAAATAAGCTTGGCCAAACAGGCTATTAATCTTTTATAGCCTGTTTGGCCAAGCTTCTAAAAACAGCTTATTTTAAAAAGTATTTTTTTCAAAAGTACTTTTCAAAAAAGTACTTTTGGCTAAAAGCAGTTTGTGTTTGGCCAATTAATTTAAAAAGTACTTTTGAGTAGCAATTAGTGTTTGGCCAAGCTTTTAAAAAGTGCTTCTATGTGTATTTTTCTCAAAAGTACTTTTCAAAAAAGTGTTTTTGGGCAAAAGCTATTTTTTTTAGCTTCTGAAAAACTGCTTCTGCTACTCCCCAAAAGTACTTATTTTCTCCCAAAAGCTTGGCCAAACACCTCACTTTTTTTAAAATAAGCACTTATTGAAAAAATAAGTACTTTTGGGGGAAAAATAAGTTTGGCCAAACAGGCTATTAATCTAATCATCCAATTAAAGACTAATTTTACAAAAAAAAATGACCTTAATTGATTTAAACTATGAAGTTGACTATCTCCACTAAGGCCATAATTAACCAACAATCGATTATTTCAATTGTAGCTGCAATTAATCCCATAGTAAACAAATTTTCAAATATAGCCATAGTTAAACATTTAATTAATTATGATTAATCTAAAAATTGCACAAATGCAAATTGATTATGCAGGGCTAAAATTTGAGAGGTAAAAATGATTATTTATTTAATTAATCAAATTTCTTGAATTAAACAGAGTAAAATACTTGTTAATTAGACCTTCAATAATTTTAACAACTAATTAAATAATTATTTTAAAATATTTTTGATTAAGCTTGGCAAGTGCTTCATGTTAATTATAAAAAATATGTAAATTATTTTCCAAATGATTTACAATACATATTGGGAGTTATTTTGCCAAATGAAATGGCAAAATATTATCGAAACAATTTTGTAAAAACCATTTTGACTTATAAAAATACATATTTCATTCCGTTTGATATTCAAGAATTCTAGGTAATTAAAATAGAATTATGGGAGGTCAAAAATTAGGTGTCAATAGCTACTTTTCCTCAGGCTTTTTACCTCAACGGAATATGAAGGCGAGGTTGCTGGGCAGCAGCCAAAGAAGAAAACGTTTAAGAAGTTTAGTTTCTTGATGCTCTTCTTGACATGTCTACTGATGAACTTGCCAAGTTATTCCCTGCTCATCCTCGCAGAAGGTTCCAGAGGGGTTTGAAGAGGAAATTTGTAGGCTAACTCTACCATAACCATATAGGAAGAGTTTTTACTATAGGAAGTTTTTTTACTCCAATTGTGATGAGAAAAGTAGATGCTTTGTGATAATTAGTTTGAGACTAGTAGCTTGCTGATACATTATAACCCTTTCAGTTTTTGTACTTACCTTGAGCTTTTTGTCGTACCTTTTTAATTTCCCAACATGTATTCCTAACTTCTATTTCAATAAACATGACTCTTCACTCTACTTATTGTCACACTTCTTTTTACAATTCTAGCAACTGTTTCTTATTCTAATGTATGACAAAATAAAGATACGAGAATAATCAAGCAAAATCTTCCATACTTACTGCGAAAGCGGTGTATATGCGATTCATGCACACTTCTACTGCACTTGGGCAGATAATTTCCACATTTGCTTCTTTTCTCCTTTTAATTTTCTTATTCGGGCTATCTTATTATCATCCGGGCTAAATACCTCCACATGGATAATAATTCCCTCAGGTTTAAATATTACTGTACTTAATTTTCTTAGGCTAAAATACCTTCGAATTTGATTATCTCGTGTTTAGATACCTCTGAATTTGATTATCTTGGGTTGAAATACCTCTGAATTTGATTATCTCGGGTTTAAATACCTCTGAATTTGCCTTATTGGTTGGGAATGATACTTCCGACTCAATTTTCTTTTCATGAATAAGGTCCTATAATTATGCTAATGAATTAGACGTCTCTATTTCATTTGGGCATTATTTGCTTAAGTGCAAACTTATAATTTGAGTATGTATAACTCTCAATCACAATCTTACGTGGAGAAAAAAAGTCTACTTGGCTGATACATTTCCCTTTTATTGTAACACTAAACTTTTTAGGAAATAAATCCATCAAATTTGTATAACTTTTTGACTGGCCGGCTTAGAGCTTGGCCAATAATTATCTAAGAAAATTGTATCATTCTTTTGATTTAAAAGCTTTGACTTCTTATGACATTTCCTTCGTCAGTCCCCAGTATCTCGCCTTAGATTCCTTTTTCTTGAAAGTTTTTTGAATCATTTATGGTTTCCTGCTGCCTCCAATCCAATTTATTCAAGGTAACACGTTTGTTGCGGCCTCATTAAAAACCTTGCCGGAAAAATCCTTTCTTTGTTTTCAGGGATAAAATTTGACGAAGAGAAAAGGAGTGCAACACGTGTTTTCTAAGTTCGGGTAATTTTTTAACCTTCCCTTGCTTCCGAACTCATTTCTTGTTGGGATCAACTTCCCTTCTACTCCTGCAATAAATGTTGAAATTTTCTTAGAAAAGACATTTAAAGAATTAAAACTTACCTCGAATGATATTGACTTTCGATCATTTGGTACGAATTTCTACCCCTGTAACCTTATCCGGTTAAATACTCCTTTGTTCATTCCTTCTGCTCACTTTATCTATCGATTTTTTTGTAATCCATAAATCTGCCTTGCCTATGCCACTATCAGGCATTCCAATCATCGAAACTTTTCGCTGGGACGAACTCTACTCCCTCTGACGTTTGAAATTCCAACCGTTTGAGTGAAGATGCGATCACAACGTTTGTATCTTAAACCCAAGGTCTCCCCAAGACAACCTTGAAATCTATGCCTCCATTTACTACTCGAAACTTTGTATTCCTTTCCCTGCCTCCGGTGACAACTAACAATTCTAGAACTCCTTTCTCAATTACTCCGGATAATTCTATTTCACCCATCATTGCCAACTGCTCTATGACTCCCCATTGAATAAATATCACTGCACTCCTCAGAACAACGACAACTCCAGAAATTTCGTAATTATTAATCAAAGCAGAAATCACCAAGGTCGGGGTGAAATTTCTTCCACATTTTTGCTGCCAATAGACACTACTTTATTTCGTTCATGTTCGCGAACTCCTAACACCCCATCATTTCTACCAGGAGGAATTTCCTTGGTTTTCTCGGGCTTGTCAACTATCATGTTGATAGCATGAAGTGGTTTGGTATGAATCTCTTGCTTAATTAAATCCCTATGCTTTCCGTAATTGTCCTTGGCCCTGTCACTTAAAAATTCTCTTAAGTGGTCACCTGTTAACAACCGTGCAACCTCATCCCTGAGGGTAGTCAGCAGTCCGATACCATGGGTTCCATGGTAATTGCAAAATAAGCTCATATCCCTTTGACTGGGATCTGATCTCATTGGTCTGGGCCGCTTCGCACCATCAATCTTGCTTATTGCTGCAACCAACTCTACTAAATCAACATTGAAATTATATTTCGATAACCTCGAATTTTCAATATTATTTGTAACTGAATCCACGGTTGCAGATTTGGGCTGCAATCCCCGTCTATTTTGACTTGAATTGATCTTTCTGTCAAAATTTGCCCTCTCATATTGATTATTTCGATTCCTTTTTGGTCTTGAACAGGATCTTTCCTATTGATCATAGGGCTGTTATCTTTATTTCCCAAATCTGAAATCGTGATCAGCATTCCTTCTAGGTCTGTTATGGTTCCGACTTCGTCCAGTTAATCCAGCCGGTAGCCTAAACTGGTCATCTTCCACTCCAATTTTTGATTCATACCTATTATGAACATCCGCCCATGTTGTAACGGGAAATTGCTATAGGCTTTCTTTTAATTTCAACGAGGCTCTCAAGCTTCTAGGGTTTAATCCCTTGGCAAATGCCTCTACTACCCATTCATCCTGGACGGCCGGCAATAACATTCGTTCCTTTTGGAACCTTATAACAAACTCACGAAGCAACTCAGCATCGCCTTGAGTAACCTTGAAGATATCCGCTTTCCTTGCTGACACCTTCTTCGCTCCAGCATGTGCTTTGATAGAAGCATCCACAAGTATATCAAAAGAATGAATCGAATGCTCTGGAAGTAATGAATACCAAGTCATTGCCCCTTTAGATAATGTTTCACCAAACTTCTTGAATAGAACGGATTCAATCTCGTTTGGCTGCATATCATTCTCTTTAACGACACATGTGTATGCGATCGCATGCTCTTGCGGATTTGTGGTTCCATCATATTTGGGTAGACCCGCCATTTTGAACCTCCTTGGGATTAATTTAGGCATTGCACTTGGTGGGTACGGCAACTGCACATATCTCTTTAAATCTGGTCCCTTCAGTACTGGAGGGGCTCCTAGAATCTGGTCTATCCTGAAATTGAACGCCTTAAATTCTTTTTCGTTCCGATCCAATTGATTGTTTAATTCTTTCTCATTCTTTTCTAGCCGATTAGAAAGGGCCTCCTAGTATTGCATAATGTCCGGTGTCATTTTTTCACCTTGAGTTTCACTGTTGCTTTCTCCGTGCTCGAAATTCGTATTGGGTAAGTTCGTTTCAACATTACTTCTTCCTGCTTGCAAATCAGCAATAGCCTTTTACTGCTTTTCCAGCAGGTCCAAGATCTTTGCTAACCCCGGATTTGCAGCCGCTACTTCTTCTTCGTGCTCATCATTAGGAGTTAAATCATTTCCCATGCTTGGATCCACGAGGGGAAATCTGGGCTTGATGATTCCTCGCCCTGACTTCTCCTATTGCCGATTCTGTTTCTTGTGCATTAGCGTCGTTCAATACTCCATCAACTTGGTTTTCAGTGTTCGTCATTGTTAAAAACTAACTGGTAACAGAGATTAAAAAGTGATAAGTAAAGTAATTAGAGCAACAAAGCAATATCACTATTATCCTTAGCCTCACGGTGGGCGTCAAACTGTTTACCCTAAAAAAGAGTACAATTAAATTTGTTTGTGGTCTAAAGAATATGTGATTTGATTTGTTATAAACAGTTATAAAAATGCTAATAATGACTAGAGAAATCAAATGAATAAATCAGTAAAGAATTATAAGCAAGAATGAATTAAATAAGTCTGGGCTTAGTTGATCCTTGGAGAGAATCCTTTGATAGGTTTCCTCCGATGGAACTATTGTATGCTTTGGCCTTGCAGAATTAATATTAAACCGGTACAAAAGAATGATAAAGTGAGCTTAATTGTGAAAGATTGAACAGTATGAATGTGTGTAAGTAGTTGTTATTCAATGATGCTTTAGAGAAGCCTTTAGGCTCATTTTATAGTACAAATACATCAGCACATAGGTCGTGATTAAATTCTAATAATGAGTAATAATAAACAATAAATGTTGTTTTAATTCTAAATCATAACGTATGCTTTGAAGCTGGACCGGTCACACAACGTTCATCTTTCATTAATGACCCGAGACAATTGCTTTGGTTGGTTTACTCCGGGTTTATCCAGGGTCTCTCATTCCGATTAAGTTAAACTACTAATCAGCGTTTCACCTTCAACCGCCATGTGTTCCTTTCTCATCATGCCATGTGTTAAGTTATATTTTGTCATGTATACAAGAATAATCTAAAATTATATAAGGAATTCAATCTCTCTGTCTCTCTGTCTCACTGTCAATGTGGGACTCACCAATCCAGCATGGAAATTATAAGATAGAGAATTAATATTCTATAAAGAATACATTGAGAAGAGCCTGAATCTGATATCATAATTTAACTTCAAATGCTAGCTGAATTGGTGATGATTGCGCAAAATCATATACGGAGTCTAATCTCCTTTCCCACAACCAATGTGGGACTGACCATATACAGAGAGGAGTGCATACTCGGTCATGGTAATTTAATATCTCATCTAGTTCAATCATGCATCTTACATTTATTTTAAAAAGAATTTCATATTTAGTAATTTTTTAACTCCAATAAAATTGAAGGAAATTTAAAATACTACACACATTTATAATTTAAGATCATAAAATTTAAAAGTCTTTCTTATTTTTTTTTAAATTTACTGCTCAAATAAATGAAGGCGCATAAATAAAGCGGAAGGGATAAGATATATTTAATTGTGTATAACGTTGTAGTCAAAAGAAATGAATTTGCGGAATCTACATAATTCGACCAACTTATCTCTCGTAGGCAAATATCGATGACTTGACTGCAGTTAATATAATTATCTCTCCAAACACACACACACACAAAAAAAAAAAAAAAAAAAAAAAAAGAAGAAGAAGAAGAAGAAGAAGAAGAAGAAGAAGAAGTAACTTTTTATTCACCGCCTAATCTGCTCTTCCACGAAGATCTGAGCTCATTAAATTAGACATGTGAAGTGGATGGATTGTATTGGATTTAATACTCGCTCAAAAATTATTTGATTGTATTGGATTTAATACTCGCTCAAAAATTATTTGAACTGAATTGAAATGAATTAGGACAAGATAAACTATATACAGTTAGTTATATACCGACCCCCAACTCTTAGAAATTTTAATATTTTTTTCTGTTTTTGCAATTTGTTTAGTTACCAAATAAAATTAAAAGAACTTTTTGTATTATGTCTATATATAACATATTAAACGAAAAATACTTTTTTAAAAAATATTTATATTCTAAGAAGTCTCTTATGAGTCAATTTAGAAGTAATTGCACGGTTTGACCTTCAAATGGACTGCTCTTTAATTTTTGCATCTCAAAATCGAACTTATGCCTAGCGGGGGATAAGTTAGCGTTGGCATAACTTGTAAATATTATGATCCGTAACTTATATCACTCTATGTGTAAGTTCGATTTTAAAGGGTAAAAATTAAAGACTAGCACAAAATAGGGGACAAAAGTGCAGATGAAGACCCATCAATTTTAAGCTATATATTTAGCCCAAATTAGTTCAGCCTTTACCCATGGCTTAGATGGCCAGAATGACCCATCATGAAAATATGTTTTGTCCAAGCCACTCAAATTTAGAAAAATAGCGGGCTACAGCATACTGAGGTACTTTTTCGACAATTCTCGTTCGCTCGACCTGTCGGCCTGCTTTGCGGAATTCATGATTATGCAAAGCATATTTTCATGGACAAATATTACAACTCTACTCTTATCATTAACTTTCAACAAGTCAATAACCTTCCTCTTTACTTTTTTCTTGCTCTTCTTCCATTCAGATAAGAAAGTTTTTGCCACTACAAGTCTGATACCTGTATAACACTCAAAAAAAAAAAAAAAAAAAAAAAACAGCTTGGTGCACTAAGCTCCCGTTATGCGCGGGGTCCGGGGAAGGGCCGGACCACAAGGGTCTATTGTACGCAGCCTTACCTTGCATTTCTGCAGAGGTTGTTTTCACAGCTCGAACCCGTGACCTCCTGGTCACATGGCAGCAACTTTACCTGTATCACACTCAAAATTTAAATTATATCTCAATTCCAAGAAAGTTAAGAGTCTTCATAAGGGGTGGGCGTTCAATATACGGTTCAGTATTTTCAAAGTTCAATTTCGATAATTAAAAGTAGATATCAACAACTGAACTTCAAAGTTCGGTCCGGTACGGTAAATCAAACTTATGTAACTCGGTAATTACGTATTGAAGGAAAGATATCTTGGACAAGATATGTTCATAGTTTGTCCAACATTTGACATGTTAGCTTTTAGAGAAATCACATATAGATATTAGATCACCACTCTCAAGCCCTAACATTATGAATTTAGCATTACAGGTCAATCAAGACATCCAAATCACTCTTTAATGTTGCCCCTATATATGGTAAATAATTCATTTGGTGTGGACGTTCAGCATTCGGTTTGATATTTCTAAAGTTCGGTTTCAGTAATCAGTAATTAAAAATAGATACCAAGTACCTAACTTTCAAAGTTCGGTTCGGTACTGTACGGTAATTCAGATTCGGTTAAGTAATTCGGTTTTCGATGATTTATGTCCGCTGCTAATCTCTACCAAAGGGGAACTTATCCTTTGAACTGTTAATTAATTCTACCTTTAATAATATTATCTCTAGATTAAAATTTCAATAACATGAACTGAGTGATCCCTAACTTGAGAACCGCTTTTTGTCTCATTGGACCTCATTTGCTTGCACTTAATAGAGGGTGTTAATTTGAATGGTTCAAACTTCAGCCGGTTAAATGCATTTATATTTATATTTTTTAAAACATATTAATAGGTCTTGAATAGATTTGAATCAATCGAATCTCTGAAAATGTCCTAATAGTAATCAAATTCTAAAAAACGTTACAATGTTGTTCCGACTAAAAAGGGATTCTTTTCTCTCCAACTAACAACCCAATTGAAAGCGCTGTTTATCAAATTTGTCTTTCTTACTCCTTACAATTCTTAAAGCGTCCTAGCTTTTGATTTTGTCTATTACTGGCTTTACATTGCCCCTTGAAAAGGAAAAAATGATGGCTCACCATATAACTTTTTGAATGTGATCTTCAAGACTTTACAATTACCATCATGTTTACTGTCAAGGTACTGTGGAATTGAGGAATTTGGCTCTGGTTTAGTTGGATAATTAAAATATCAAGTTATGCAGAATTCAAATTCTCTTTTGCTTACATTTGGTTTCAACGTTTGTTTTTATTGATAGTATATAATTTTCTTTGGTTTCAACGATTGTTTCAACTATAGATGACAATATCTTAATATTGAGATACATATTATAACATTTTGGTCAACGATTACTCGACAAAAGCTTTTCTATACTTAAAAGCTCAACGGTGGTGGATGACTTATGTGCTCATGTCAGTATGCCACCCACATAATTTCCTCAAATGCCGCTGCTTGTTTTTTCTGTTAATTATTATTTCTGCTTCCTCAAATGCTTTAGTCAATTCAATGAAAAAAATTGGAATAATAATTTTATAATCGCTGACTAACCAGCAAAAACGGGAACACGATACGCTCCTGATAATTATTTCCAGCTTTCTTAGAAGTATAAAATGCTTTCACACTTTGAGTCACAAGTTCTTTCTTGCTATTTTCAATTCGATGAGAAAACAGTGGTAATATGATTAATTATTCTACAATCACTGACCAAATCAAACTAAACAGTAACACGAGGCACTTTCAGACATGTCATATATCTTTCTAAACTGGCCTTCATACACAAAATTTCGAACTCAAGTAGAAAGAGACATTTTTGTAATAGACTAAAAAAGAAAGTAAGATACATAAAGTGGAACACGATTAACCTTTTCTTTTACAAGTTCGAACCAATACTAATGATTACGAAAAATCTACAAAATTTGCATTATGATTTTTCACAAAATTGTGACGAAACATGTAGATTCACTTCTATTTTTATTCCCACACTTGATCTTGAAATTCACTAGAGGTGTTCATTTTGAACCAGCTGCAACAGCTTGAAAGCGAGCTTTAAAATGTGCAATCAACTCATCTTTTGGAGGTAAATATTCCTTGTTTTCGCTACAATTAATGTATTCATCTCTCCAAGCACAAAAGTTTGGAAATGTTTCTCTTGTCACCAAAACAACTCCAGAAGCTTCTTCAAAAGCTCCCAGCCAAAGCCCCACAAAATTTGCAGCAATATCAGCAAATCCAAATTTGTCACCCACAAAGAACTTCTTATCCTTGAGCTCATTATCAAGAATTTTCAGCACTTCTAAAGCTTCCTCTTTGCTTTTCTCTTGCTCCTCTCCTTTGCGAAAGAAAGTTTTTCCCACTGCTGGCACCTACACAACACTCAACAACCTAAATTTCAACCCAAAAAAATACACTCAATTCTGCAGATAGGACTGCACAAAAATAACAATAACTACTCGTCTGTCCCAAATAGGTTGTGGTTGCCTATATGAATTCTCGGTGACTGTATTACTTCATTTAAGTTCGTCTCAATAATATTATTAAAGTACCAGAGATTCTCAATATTTCTACAATTATATATAATAATCTATGTCGGAACAAAATTTTTTTAGGAACATAAGACCTAAAGAATAAGTACTACTAAAACATAATTTCAATTAATTGGCGTATATAGCCTATACAATATCATTTCCTATCCTACAAAAGCAAGAGAATTAACTTACAAATTAATATAGAATGAAAATGAATATACCTTATCTTCAAGGAATTTAGCCCAGAAGCGAGCAACAGCTCGATCATAAGGATCTTTAGGCAAGATGGAAGGACCTTCAAATGCCTCATCAATGTATTCAACAATTACCATAGACTCACAAATGGACTTGCCATTGTGAATGAGAACAGGGACTTTTTTGTGAACAGGGTTTGATTCAAGAAGTAGAGGACTCTTGTTTTGTAGATCTTCTTCTATAAATTCATATTTGACACCCTTAATCTTTAGAGCCCACTCAACTCTGTGACTAAACGGGCTATACCATAGACCAAGCAACTTAACATCTGTCATCTCACAACTTTGGTTCTTTTTTTTTTGGCTTTACTATATTGAGGGACTTTTATGTGGTTGTTGTCCCTTGAGGTCTAGGCTTCTTTTATAGAGGGGAAAACAAGGAAGTATCGTAGAAACCAAGCAAATTCATTAATGTTTCTTCTTTGGCAATTTAGTTTTGTACTAATTTATAATGCTTCCAGATTGACCGGAGACTTAAAATAAATACTGTTGTGGTCTTAAATATGAGGTTGTAATTGAAGGTTCAGTTCATTGAACTTGGTCCCAGAGTCAGCTTGGATAAGATTTCGGGGCTCGATTATTAATTTCTTGAATATCTTTTTCCATGAAGAAGTAATTACGTATATTTATAATAGGAAAAAGGTCAAATGCGCCCTTTAAGTCTCTGAAATGGTCTAGAATCGCCCAACTATTTATAAAATCTACCCCCGTTGTTACCAAAACGGGCTAGATTTGTTCACATTGACGAACGGAAGAAGCTTTCCTACACTAGACATTTTTTTTTACAAAAGAAAAAAAAAGGTCAAATTTGCCTTTAATTTATGTGGAATGGTTCAAATTTACCACTAAATTTTGAAGAACATGGTCAATATTCCAGCAGCAGCACCACAGTCTTCCTCAACACTTAGACCCTTCAACAACCAGGTCTTTATCCTCAAGCTCAAGTTTATCACCCCAAGCCTAAATCAGCCCAATTGAAACTAAACAATGATCAATTGAACCACGAAGTTAAATTTGCAATTCTATCTAAACTTTATCGACATAACCCCATCACCAATCTTTCTTAGATCACCAATATCAATGCTAGAACCCCACATCAACCTCCTAATGAAAAGAACAAATACACATATACACATAATTCATGCTCCTAAATCATTTGTAATAATATTGTGGATTAATACAGGTTTATGGTGATGGAGAAACATTGGACTTCTGCCGATGGTAAATAAAGACGATAAAAGTACTAAAGATGAAGGTTATTGAGAGAAAGCTTTGCTTGAATGGGGCAGTTTTTATGTGAAATTGGGTGTTTCTTTTACGGATGTCGTGGAAGTGACAAGTGGTGATGAAGTAACGACGATCTTCAAATGGTATTTGTTTTAATAGGAAAGAATTAATTATTGTGTATTGCTTACGAGGAATGCGGCACGGTGCATGGTTGAACCAAATTAAAGCAGAGAAAGATTAACAAGCTCTTAACACATATTAGCCGAGGAGAACAATAACAAAGATGACTTATGTGCTTATGTCACACACTTTAGGTCAATTCTCGGAACTTGCTAAATCATTACCAGTAATATTTTTTTCCCCTAGAAACAAAAAAAAAATTGATATTTAACATTATGAGTCACCAATTAATTTTATCTTTCTTTCTCAGTTCGATGAGAAAATTGATATGATTAATTATTGTACAATCATTAATTCACAAGCAAAAGAAGTGAAACTTCCTGGTATGTTTATAGCCGGCTAAGATACGTTTATCTTACAAGTAATTTTATTTGAATACGAGTTCAAAATTTAGAGTAAGTAAATTCTCAAAGAGTGTAATATTACAATGTATACAAAACTGCTTTATCATTAAGTGAAAGAATTTCCTATTTTAGGTAAGAAATTATAAACCTTCTAAATAAGATAGACTTCTAAACTTGGGCTACAAGGAATCTATTTATATACTCTACAAAAAAAAAACGCTTATATTGCGGGGTTAAATTTGTAAATCACGGACTTAAAAGCCCCCGCAATCTGTTGTCACGGCTGTTTTTAAAACCTTCACAATTACGTTCGCCGCAATAAATTTGCGTTTAGTTAACTGCTGGAACCATTTTGCGGGGTCTAATTGCGGCGGTTTCAACCTCCGCAATTTGTTTGGCAGATTTTTTTTTTCACTTTACAGGGTCGTAACCCCCGCAATGTGCAGAATATTTTGTTTCATTTGCGGGGGTCATAACTTCCACAATGTCGGAATAATATTTATTATTATTATTGCTACTGGGTTACAAATTACTCATATATAACAAAATTTAATAATTTGACCAAAAACTGGACAGGGTTCCAGTTTAGACAATTAGACTAGACGGCCTATGCCCGTGCTGCGCACGGGCCCAACATTTTAGATTATATTGCATCTATGTGTATGTAGTTGTCTTTGAATAGTGTGTGTATATATATATATATATATATATATGTTCGAAACACGATTAATATAACATTGGAGTTTGTGCTCCGTATCTAAAAATTTATTATATAAATGTTTGCTACGAATACAACGCAAATTTATTAATATTTTTTTAAAAGAAAAGACTTGTTTAAAAGGAAACTATTTTCCTCTCTTTGAGATAAAACAATAGAAATATGTAAGCATCAGTTGATACTTTTAATTTTAATTCGATTAATTTAAAGGTGTAAAATACTTATTATTTTTTATCAAATTTTGATTTGGATAATTCTAATTCAAATTATTGAATTAATTTTACATGTTTAAAACGAAACAAAGTAGAAATTGATTTTCTATTTAAACGAAGAAATACTATTTTTTAATTTTTGGTAAATATTCTCGGTTTAGCTCATTTTACTTGTCATTTTGTCTTTTGCATGGTTTTTAACGAAAATGTCGATTAGAATTATAATTTGACTAATTTACCTTATTCATTATTTGATCTCCATTTGATATATATATTTTTTACGACATTAATCTCTTTTCACATTTATTAGAGTAAGAATAAAAATAAAAAAGTAATTAAATTCTATCTTATTTTAAAATATAAATATTTTAAGTATATTTATTTTAGTGAACATAACAAATAAATGACATGGCGGAATAGCAAATAAACAGTTTAATATCTAGATTAGATCTCAGGCTAATATAAAAAAAGAAAGAAAACTGTATGGTTTGACTACTTAACTTTTTGAAGAAAAGCAATTTCATTTGCTCCCACTAATGGATTGATATGCACATGACAATGAATCCATCATTATTGATTTAATGAGATACTTTGGAAATTACATGAATATTGTTTGATTTTTTAATATGGAGTGAACTTTTTTTTTTGACATTATTAATTTGCACTATTTTTATGCATATATATACTATGTTCAAAACACGATTAATATAACATTGTAGTTTGTACTCCGTATCTAAAACTTTAGTATATTAGTGTTTACTACGAATACAAAGTCTACACTTTTTTTTGACATTATTTGTTTTTAATATGGGGTTCATTTTATTTTTTTTGATATTGCTTGATTTTGTTAATATGGGGTCCACTTTTTTTTACAGTATGTTTGGAGATGGTGGGTTCCACTTTTTTTTTTTTTATATTGCTCGATGTTGTTTAGTATCAGGTCCACCCTTTATGGGGGGTACTTTTATTTTTGGGCATTATTAGTTTGTATTATTTTTATGCATATAATATATATACATATACTATGTTCAAAACACGATTAATATAACATTGTAGTTTGTGCTCTGTATCTAAAACTTTATTATATTAGTGTTTGCTACGAATACAAAGCCAACACTTTTTTTTTAACATTATATTTTTTTTTAATATGGAGTTCACTTTTTTATTTTTTTGATATTGCTTGATTTTGATAATATAGGTTCCACTTTTTTTTTCCCATGAGTTTGGAGATGGTGAGTTCCACTTTTTTTTTCTTCCCTTTTTTTTTATTGCTCGGTGTTATTTAGTATGGGGCCCACACTTTTTTTTAAGGGACAACGGACGACGAAGCATGGGTCTACACCCATGCTTTATATAGTTTTTTTTTTTTTTTTTTTTATATATTGTTTGGTGTTGTTTAGTATGGAGTCCACTCTTTTGGACATTATTAGTTTGCACTATTTTTATGCATGTAATATATATATACTATGTTCAAAACACGATTGATATAAAATTATAATTTGTGCTCCGTATCTAAAACTTTATTATATTAGTGTTTGCTACGAATACAAAGTCTGCACTTTTAATTCACTTTTTTTTATATATATATATTGCTTGATTTTATCAATATGGGATACTATGTTCAAAACACGATTAATATAATATTGTAGTTTGTGCTCCGTATTAAAAACTTTATTATATTAATGTTTGTTACGAATACGCACGTGACAATGAATCCATCATTATTGACTTAATGAGATACTTTGGAAATTACATGAATATTGTTTGATTTTTTAATACGGGGTGCATTTTTTTTTTTTGACATTATTAATTTGCACTATTTTTTTAATATTAGTTGTTGTTTAATATATATGGAGCCCATAATTTTTTTTTTAATTAAATTGGAATGGATATATATTAGAATTATGGGGCCCACAATTTTTTTTTATATATATTAGTTATTGTTTAAATAATATATATGGGGCCCACATTTATTTTTTTTATTAAATTGCAACGGACGACGAGAAAGTGAGTTGGAACTCACTCTTCTTAGTAATAGTAATGTGCAACAGAGTCTGAAGTTGTTCAAAGGTAGAAACTGGTGCAATTTGAAGGAGCTGTTTACTGCAGTTTTTGGGGCTATGATTTATCATACATGGCAGGGCTAGAAATTGGAAAATCTTCAAGGATATAAATGTTAATAGTAGTTTTGTTATAGGCCAAATTAAGAAAGAGATGAGAGATAGAGTAACTATACTACATAGAGCGAGGAGAACAGTGAGAGGGTAACATTTGATACAGCAGTTTTGTACTTAGAGTTGTGTTTGTTTTGGTTTTTCCTGTCTGAGGCCTAGGAGGCTGCAGCACCCTTCCTGGAAGGTGGTTTTAGTCCTAGGTGCTCTTTTGGTAGTAAATTCTTGCTTGTTAATGGTAATATTTTCACAGTTGTTACCAAAAAAAAAATAATTTGATCAATATACAGTCATTACTATGATAATCTCAATTTCTTGAGTCTATAGTTTGAATTCATGCCTCTCCCAACAGCTCTTTCTTATTCTTTCTCTCCCAACAGCTCTTTCTCTCTCCTCTGCACTTTCTCTCTCCTCTGCTCTCTCCCAGATCTGCCCACCCACCACTCCGTCCGGCGACCATACGTCACCACTGTTCAGGTGACGCCGGCGACCAGGTAACGCCGGCCACTTTTCCGGCTAGATTTACTTTTCTTCTCTCTTTCCTTTTCTTCTTCTTCTCTTCTCCTTTTTTTTCCTTTTCTAATCTGCTCCTGGCGCTGCCAGTACGCCGCTGCGCCATCGCCGGCGAGTTTTTCCGGCGACTTTTTCCGGCGACTTTTTCCGGCCAGCCCCCTCTTTCTCTCTCCTTTTCCCTTTTTCTTTTATTTTTCTTTTCTTCTTTTTCCCTCCTATTCTCTTCTCCCTTTCAGGTATTTGTGAACATTTTTCCGGCAGTGAACAGTACTCGACCGTGAACAGTGTTTTCCGGGGACAACCAGGTTTAGTTCAACTGGAGTTGGTACCTCCGGTTGCCATATTCACTATTTGTCTATACACTTGTGGTTATATTTTGCTGACTTTAGACCTTTGAATAATTTATTAGTTCATACTTATTTTCGTGGCTTTGGTTAGTGATGGTAGACTAGGGTCATGTTCTCGTTCGGGGACGGGGGCGAGGGTTAGGAGGGGTAAGTGGGTTAAAGGAGTCTCTAGGTTGAGAGTAGGGTCTTGGAACATTGGGACGTTAACGGGAAAGTCCATAGAGCTAGTTAAGATTCTTAAGAAGAGGAAGATTAATATAGCTTGTGTCCAAGAGACTAAATGGGTAGGTCCTAAAGCTAAAGAGGTAGACGGGTATAAGCTGTGGTTCTCTGGTAGGTCGAAGTATAGAAATGGGGTGGGCATTTTAGTAGATAGTGATTTAAGAGACCAGGTGGTAGAGGTTAGGAGAGCCACTGATAGGATGATGTCGATTAAAGTGGTCGTTGAAGGACTCACTTTGAACATTATTAGTGCTTATGCGCCGCAAGCGGGCTTAGGCGAGGAGGATAAGAGGCGCTTTTGGGAGGATTTGGACGAATTAGTGGGAGGCATACCGCCTACTGAGAAGTTATTCGTGGGAGGTGATTTCAATGGGCACATCGGGCCTATTTCGGGAGGTTATGATGATGTGCATGGAGGCTTTGGCTTCGGGGACAGGAATGGAGGAGGAGTCTCACTTTTGGATTTTGCAAGAGCTTTCGGGTTGGTGATAGCCAATTCGAGTTTCCCAAAGAAGGAGGAGCACTTGGTAACCTTCCGTAGTTCAGTGGCTAAGACCCAAATTGACTTTTTACTCCTTAGGAAGGACGATAAAGGTCTGTGCAAAGACTGTAAGGTCATTCCGAGCGACTATCTTACAACCCGACATAAGCTCTTGGTGATGGATCTAGGGATCAAGATGCCGAGGAAGAAGAGGGTCGTGGATGACCGACCTAGGATCAGATGGGGGAGTTTGACCACGACTAGTGCCGTGGAGATGGGAGAGAAATTGAAGGTTATGGGCGCCTGGGATAGCAGTGGGGATGCGACAAGTATGTGGGATAGGACGGCTAGTTGCATTAGGGCGGTAGCAAGGGAAGTGTTGGGGGTCTCGACAGGTAGTCGTGGCCAGCATCGAGGGGACTGGTGGTGGAATGGAGAAGTTCAAGGGAAGGTGGAAGCAAAGAAGGTGGCGTATGCGAAGTTGATAGAAAGCAAGGATGAGGTGGAGCAGTGGACGAATAGGGAACTTTATAAGATGGCGAGGAAGGAGGCGAAGTTGGCGGTTTCGACGGCAAAAACGGCAGCTTTTGAACGCCTTTATGCTGAACTAGAAGAGAAAGGAGGGGATCAAAAATTGTTCAAGCTAGCCAAGGTGAGGGAGAGAAAGGCACGTGATGTGGTTCAAGTGAAGTGCATCAAGGACGAGCATGGCAAAGTATTGGTAGAGGAGACTCTCATTAGACGGAGATGGCAGTCATACTTCTCCAAACTCTTAAATGAAGAAGGGGACAGAGACATTGTGTTGGGAGATCTAGAACATACTGGAAGGCGTCAAGATTTTGGGTATTGCAGGAGTATTAAGGTTGAGGAGGTTAAGGGTGCTGTTCGTAGGATGCGCAGGGGAAGAGCGACCGGACCTGACAAGATTCCTGGGGAATTTTGGAAGAGTGCGGGCCCGACAGGTTTGGAGTGGCTGACTAGGTTGTTTAATGTCATCTTTAAGACGACAATGATGCCTGAAGAATGGAGGTCGAGTGTAATGGTCCCTCTATACAAGAACAAGGGAGATATCCAGAGTTGCAACAACTATAGAGGTATCAAGCTACTAAGCCATACTATGAAAGTGTGGGAAAGGGTGGTGGAGATGAGGGTGAGGAAAGGCGTGTCTATTTCAGAGAATCAGTTCGGATTCATGCCGGGACGCTCAACTACAGAAGCCATCCATCTTGTGAGGAGACTGGTGGAGCAGTATAGGGAGAGGAAAAGGAACTTACACATGGTATTCATTGACCTAGAAAAGGCTTACGACAAAGTCCCAAGAGAAATCCTATGGAGATGCTTGGAGGCTAAAGGTGTACCTATGGCGTACATTAGGGTGATCAAGGACATGTATGAGGGAGCCAAAACCAGGGTAAGGACAGTAGGAGGAGACTCAGAGCACTTTCCAGTTGGGATGGGGTTGCATCAAGGATCAGCTCTTAGTCCGTTCTTATTTGCCTTGGTGATGGATGGATTGACGCGGCAAATTCAAGGTGAGGTGCCATGGTGTATGCTTTTCGCGGATGACATAGTCCTGATCGATGAGACTCGTAGCGGAGTTAACGCTAAGCTGGAGGATTGGAGACAAACTCTGGAGTCTAAAGGGTTTAAGCTGAGTAGGACCAAGACAGAGTACTTAGAGTGTAAGTTTAGTGAAGCACCTCAGGAGGCCGGCTTGGAAGTGAGGCTTGGTACCCAAGTCATCCAGAAGAAAAGTAGTTTCAAGTATCTTGGGTCTATTATGCAAGGCAGCGGGGAGATTGACGATGATGTCACACATCGTATTGGGGCAGGGTGGATGAAATGGAGGCTTGCTTCCGGAGTGCTATGTGACAAGAAGGTGTCACCACAACTTAAGGGAAAGTTCTACAAAGTGGTGGTTAGACCGACTATGTTGTATGGGGCGGAGTGTTGGCCAGTTAAGGTTTCTCACGTTCAAAAGATGAAAGTTGCTGAGATGAGAATGTTGAGATGGATGTGTGGCCACACCAGGAGTGACAGGATTAGGAATGAGGATATTCGGGACAAGGTGGGAGTGGCCTCGGTGGAAGACAAGATGCGAGAAGCGAGATTGAGATGGTTTGGGCATGTGAAGAGGAGAGACACGGATGCCCCAGTGCGGAGGTGTGAGAGGTTGGCCATGGATGGTTTCAGACGAGGTAGGGGTAGGCCAAAGAAGTATTGGGGAGAGGTAATTAGACACGACATGGCGCAGTTACAGCTTACCGAGGACATGACCTTAGATAGGAGGGTTTGGAGGACCCATATTAGGGTAGAAGGCTAGTAGATAGTCTCATTACCCTGCCTTATTAATAGTCGCATTATCGTAGTATAATTTCTTGTGCTCTAATTTATGCTATTATGCTATTATCTGTTATTTCCTGTGCTTTGATTATTCTATGTTATCTGTGTCGCTTGCGTTACTTCATTTCCATATTGCTTTGAATCTCTTAGCCGTATCTGACCTCTTTTTATGTTTTTATTGAGTCGAGGGTCTCTCGGAAACAGCCATCCTACCTTGGTAGGAGTAAGGTCTGCGTACACTCTACCCTCCCCAGACCCCACGTTGTGGGATTTCACTGGGTTGTTGTTGTTGTGTTGTTGTATACAGTCATTACTATAATAAAAATATGGAAGTACTTTTATAAGAAGAAACATCAATATTTAATTGAATCATAAAATTGTTAATACATGTACAACAACATCATAAGATTATCAGATTCTCGTAACACCTTTATGCCCTAAGAATGTAAGAAATAAAGAACAATTCTAATACATCTTCTCTATACACAGAATGAGCCTCCTCCAAGCACTGCACTTGTTGTCCACAGACCACAATGAATATCTTTCTCAATCACTTAATGAGCAAACATTGCATAATAACAAGCTTTGCATCTTCAAATTTCACTTCTTCAAAATAGCACCTACTGCAGCATATTTCATTGCCAGCATTATGGGAGAAGTCTGCAATAACTTGTTAAGGTGAAAAATGAAAGCCACAATTAAAACAAGGAAAAAGAGGCAAATAACAAATTTAGGTGTCATTCTAGTTCTTATATTTGAATAAGTGTAATCCTGCAGATTCAATTCTTAAAAAGAATGTTCTAAACCAAACCCAAATCAATAAGACCAGTAAGGTTTGAAGGACTATTCCAAGACCAACATGTTCAAAGGAGAAAGTAACAACAATGATATTTTTTATTTGAAAAGGTAAAAACAATAGTTAAAGAGGAAAAAAAAAAAAGAAGTAAATGTATAAGCCTAGAAGCTCTATTTCAAAAGCACCCACTAGGAATAACACCTACAAACAGCTGAATTAGTTTGAGAAAATATAAATACACCAGGACACATCTACTATGTTCAACATGGAGTAGTGTAAAATTGGTGAAAATATTATAATAAGCAACATATAAAAGTCTTGACAGTCTCTCTTTAACGGTGACCATACTAAGCAAACATATTTAGCATCACCAATAAAATTAGACTAAAACGTTATCAAGTTGGCTCTGCAGATATTTAAAAGGCATTATATGCACCAAATGAAGAGAGTATGGTTTGACTTCAATCTATAAATACTCCAGACAAGTACCTACCAGAATAATGCATATTAAGATTTCCCTTTGATATAGTCAATTCTAAAAACTTTCAGCATTAGAATTTAAGTACTAACCAAAAAGTAAAAACTAAAATAAGAGATACTCCATAATCGGAGACGAGATCGATTATTGTTTACTACTATTAGAAAGAAAGGTATACAAAAGGAAGAGTTTCTGCTTGATTTTTGTCATCACAAACATATTATGCCATGAAGCATTCTATTCTTTGATTTGTTAATTGGAATCATTAAGCATCTTGTTATGCGTTAAAGGACTGTAGCATTCTCCTAAACACATAACACTATGAATTATGTGTTACATTTAACCTACTCATTGATACATTAGTTTTTTGTATACAGTTTTCTACCGAGGATCTGTCCTAATTTTAGATCCTTTGGAGGGACAGATATCACTTGTCCATACTTGAAATACACCCGAACAAAATTTTCTTTGTATGAATTATTTACCTCAATTGCTAATTAAAACAACAAGGCTTAATATAAGTGTGAGCTACATCAAGGATTCTTAGCTCGCTATAGGATACAAAGATTCATATAAGTGTGAGTCATATTAAGGATTCTTAGCTCGCTATAGGATACAAGGATTTTTTGCTTGTTGTTCCTTTATCTGTAGTGCGTGAAATCTTCTCTGCTATAGCTCACTGCTCTAATATATACACTTGGGCTAACAAGTTCAACATCAAATAATATATACATCCATGTCGGCTTCACTTCAAACCTCTAGTAAGATTGTATACGGTAAAAACCGAATATAAGCAAGACCGGTGAGATCGGGGACCGGAGATAAGAAGAGACAGGCATGATCACCGAGTCTTCCCTTAGAACTGGTGATATTGCACCGGCTGCAGTTGACCTGAGAAAAGTGAAGCGAATTTGTTTGATCCGGTATCACCGAACCAAACTCCGCATCACAGCCAGTCCGGTTTCAGCATGACCGAGTTGATCGTGGCCGTTAGTCCAATTAATCATTTATAAAATCGCCACGCGTCAACATCGTTCTGTCACATTGTACCGACGACCGTACGGGTGTCAGACCGTACGGCCCAACCTTATCCTTTTAGGGTTTACTTTATTCTGAAAAAGGCTTTATGTTGTATGCAAGGCCTATAAGGCAAATCTATAAATATGAGGCATTTCCCTACTTTTAAGGGTTAGCTTTTCCAAGATCAAGAACATTGTAATAGAAATTATATATTGAAGCTCTCTCTCATTTGGTCCGGATCAGTGGCATTTTAATTCTTCCAATATAGTTGGCTTAATCATAAACATTTGTATCTTGATTCGAATCACTAACGCATATGTTCACATACATATGCTATAACACGCAAATCTATAATTATTTCCTATAAACCCAAAATAGATTAAAGTTCATCCACATATCCTATACCTCACTTACAAATTCAATTAGTTACCTAAATTCGGGGTAAACAGTTTGGCGCCCACCGTGGGACCTAGGATAATAGTGGTCTTTGATCTTGGTTTCTATCTCTTACCCATTACGATTGAAAAAATCTTTTGTTCGTCTCTGTGAAAACGAACCAAATGGCAAGCAGTGGACAATCTGGTCACGTCAACAATAACGAGATTGTGGCCGAAAATGAGAATAGTGGGCTATGGGGCTTACCAGCAGAACCCATTGACCCAAACTCCGTTGATTCGAGGGAAGGCCTCAACCGACAGAACACCGTGAACCAGGAGAAAGCCGCCCCGCCGGCCACCGATCCCTTAAATACTCACAATTCAATTACTTTGTCCCGGGCACAAGGCCGGAAAGTGTCGGGTACCCCGGATGATATTAACTTACGTTTAATTTTTGAAATGTTGCAGGAACAGAGGGCAGCTATTGCCGAACAAAGAGTCGCAATAGCCCAGTTGCAAAGCAAAAATGATGAAACGGCCCTGGAGAGGATGAAAGGTGTTGCCGAACCCAGAAGGGACGAAACACGGATGGTCAAGAGTAATGGGTCCGGAGCTGGTTCATCCACCGAAGTTCTGAGATTTCTTGAAACATTGGCAAAGCGGGTAGACTCGACTGAGAAGAGAGTGAAAATATATAACTCTCGGGTGGACCAGATCCCGGGGGCTTCGCCTATTCTGAAAGGACCGGATTCAAAGAGGTACATTCAGAGTCCTTTTCCTCCGAGTGCGGCTCTGAAATTGATCCCGAAAAGATCCAAAATGCCGGATATCCAGAAATATGACGGCACAACGGACCTTCAGGAACACATGACTTCATACACCTGTGCCATAAAAGGCAACGATGTTGAAGAGGATGAAATTGAATCCGTGTTGTTGAAAAAGTTTGGGAAAACTCTGTCAAAGGGAGCATTGACTTGGTACGACCATCTGCCCGAGCATTCAATCACTTCTTTCGAAATGCTCACGGAGGCGTTCATAAAAGCTCATGTCGGTGCCAAAAAGGTGCAGGCCCGTAAGGCTGATATTTTCCGTATAGCCCAAAGGGATGAGTTATTGCGTGAATTTGACAACCGGTTCCAAAGGGAACAGATGGAGCTCCCTCCCGTTCCGGAGGAATGGGCTACACAAGCTTTTACCAAAGGGCTTAATCCTCGGAGCTCGATGTCCTCATTCAAACTAAAGGAAAACTTGCTAGAATACGAGGCTGTGACATGGGCAAATGTCCATAATTATATATATATATATATATATATAAAAGATACGAATCAAAGATTCGGGTAGAGGATGACCAACTCGAACTTCCCCCGGGGCCCGTAAATATGAACAAAAGCTCTGAGAGATCAAGGAAAAATTACGACCCGGAGTCAAGACCATCGAGGGAAAGATATCGGCCATACTCTCATTCGGAAAAGCCAAGCTTCAAGTCAGAAAAATCTAGGGTTGGCCCGAGCCAATCCTCCGGTCGGGGTGATAAACGGACCGAGCGCCCGTCAAATAGTCGAGGTCGCTTATTTAGAAGTGATGTCGAAAGCTCGGCCAGCAACAAAGACTTGCCAAGGATATCGGAGTACAACTTTAACGTCAACACTTCAGACCTCGTCTCGGCTATTGGCCGTATCGCAGAAGCAAGATGGATGAGACCACTAAGGTCAGACCCGGGCCAACGGGACCCGAGCGTGATGTGTGAATATCATGGAACCTATGGGCACAGAACTGAGGACTGTCGCCAACTAAGAGAGGAGGTAGCTCGGTTACTGAAGAATGACCACCTTCGAGAATTGCTAAGTGAACGAGCTAAAGGCCACTACAAGGAAAGAGAATCTCATAAACGGGCCGAACCAGTGGAACCTCACCATATAATCAACATGATAATTGGGGGTACCGATACCCCTTGAGGGCCGGTGATGAAACGGACAAAAGTTTCCATTGTGCGTGAGAAGCACAGCCGGGATTACGTACCCGAGGGTTCCATCTCTTTCAACAACGAAGATGCAGAAGGCATCATTCAACCGCACAATGATGCATTGGTAATCTCTATTCTTATTTTTAAATCGCAAGTTAAACCTATTTTGATTGACCCAGGTAGCTCGGCCAACATCATCCGGTGGAGAGTGGTTGAACAGCTAAGGCTACTCGATCAGATCGTACCGGTAGCCCGAGTGCTCAGTGGATTCAATATGGCAAGTGAAACCACGGAGGAGATTTCTTTGCCGGTCAACATTGACGGCACCATTCAGCAAACGGTGTTCTATGTAATCAAAGGGGATATGAAGTATAATGCATTGCTGGGTAGACCGTGGATACATAGCATGACGGCCGTGCCATCGACATTACATTAGCTGCTGAAATTCCCAACCCCGGAGGGGATAAAAAACATCCGAGGAGAACAACCCGCTGCAAGAGAGAAGTTCGCGGTCGAGGAAGCGTCACCCCTTCCCAAAAAACCGGATAAAAAAGAAAATGAATCAGTCGGTGGCAAGGACCCTAAATAGCAACTAAAGTACACGGGTTCGACAACGGAGCAGAATGGATCGGACCCGGGGCATGAAGAGGATGATTTCGGTGTACCCAGATCGTTCGTCTTGCCGGATGACTCAGATGCAACCAAGTCAACAGTAGAGGAGTTGTAGCAAATCATCTTGTTTGAATATTTACCGGATAGAAAGGTATACCTGGGCATGGGGTTAACCTCGGAGCTCAGGAACAAGTTAATTAAATTTCTTCAAGCTAATGCCGATTGTTTCGCATGGTCCCATATAGATATGACAGGTGTACCACCGAGAGTGACGACTCACAAGCTCAGCTTTGACGGGAGGTTCCCCTCGGTGAAGCAGAAGAGAAGGCCCATGGCAGAGGCAAAACACGCCTTTGTAAAGGATTAGGTAACAAAGCTTTTGAAAATAGGCTCTATCCGGGAGGTAAAATACCCGGACTAGCTAGCTAACGTAGTAGTGGTGCCGAAAAAAGGTAATAAATTTCGAATGTGCGTTAATTATAAGGGTCTAAACAAAGCATGCCCGAAGGATTCATTTCCGATGCCTCACATCGATAGAATGATCGATGCGACGGTCGGACATGAGATGTTAAGTTTTCTCGATGCTTACTCTGGGTATAACCAAATCCCGATGCACCCGGAGAATCAAGAGAAAACATCCTTTATTACCCGGTATGGGACTTACTGTTACAATGTCATGCCCTTCGGATTAAAAAATACCGGTGCAACTTACCAACGCCTAGTTAATGGAATGTTCGAAGAACAAATAGGGAAAACAATAGAAGTTTATATTGATGACATGGTCGTCAAGTCCCTGGAAACAGAGGACCATTTAAAGCATTTGCAGGAAACCTTCGATGTACTCCGCAAGTATAACATGAAGCTTAACCCGGAAAAATATGCCTTCAGTGTCCGATCTGGCAAATTTTTTGGTTTCATGGTGTCAAACCGGGGGATTGAAATCAACCCGGATAAGATCAAAGCCATCGAGGATATTGAGGTGGTTAATAATGTCAAAGGAGTGCAGAGGCTCATCGGAAGGATAGCGGCGCTGAGTCGTTTCATATCGAGGTCTTCGGATAAAAGTCATCATTTTTTCTCCTTACTAAGGAAGAAAAATGACTTCATTTGGACACCGGAGTGCCAAAGAGCTTTGCAAGAAGTGAAAAGGTACTTGTCCAGCCCGCCTCTACTGCACACACCGAAAGCGGACGAGCAGCTTTTTCTCTACCTTGTTGTATCCGAGGTAGCGGTAAGTGGTGTTTTGGTCCGAGAAGAATCAGGTACACAATTCCCTATATATTATGTGAGTAGAACTTTAGGGGATGCGGAGACCCATTATCCCCACTTAGAAAAGTTGGCATTGGCATTGGTAAGTGCTTCTAGAAAGCTTAAGCCTTACTTTCAATGTCATCTGATATGTGTAGTGACTACTTACCCTCTAAAGAACATCATGCATAAACCGAAATTATCGAGTAGACTAACTAAATGGGCTGTAGAGATTAGCGGATATGATATCGAATACAAGCCTCGGACGACTATCAAGTCCTAGATCTTGGCCGATTTTGTGGCAGACTTCACCCCAGCTATGATACCCGAGGTTGAGAAAGAACTTCTGCTGACCTCGAGAAAAGCTTCGGGTATTTGGTCATTACACACGAACGGGGCCTCGAACCTCAAAGGTTCCAAGCTAGAAATTGTCCTTAAAACTCCCGCCAGGGATGTCGTTCGACAATCCATCAGAACCGTTAAATTGACTAACAATGAAGCCGAGTATGAGGCTATGATTGCAGGTTCGGAATTAGCTCAGAGTATGGGGGCTGAAATAATTGAAGCAAAATGCGACTCTCTCTTGGTCGTTAACCAGGTGAATGGCGTCTTCGAGGTTAAGGACGAACGGATACAAAGGTATCTGGAAAAAATCCAAGTGATACTACACCGGTTTAAAGAATGGATCATGCAGCATGTACCCAGGGAGCAGAACAGCGAAGCCGATGCGTTGGCCAATTTGGGATCTTTAGTCGAAGGAGAAGAAATCAACCCCGAGACTATGGTGCACTTGATGAATTCGGTGATAGGAAATGGACATGCTAAAATAAACACAATGGGTTTAACTTGGGATTGGCGCAACAAATACATCGACTACTTGCAAGATGGAAAGCTCCCGAGTGACCCAAAAGAATCACGGTCACTAAGGACAAAAGCAACACGGTTCTGCTTGGTAGACGGTCAATTGTATCGACGGTCATTCTTCGGACCCCTAGCCAAGTGTTTGGGTCCCGGAGAAATCGAGTATGTGATGAAAGAAGTACACGAGGGGACTTACGACAATCACTCCGGTGCTGAAGCCTTAGTCCGAAAAATTATCAGAGTAGGTTACTACTGGAACTGGATGGAGGAAGATTCGAAGAATTTTGTCCTGAAATGTGACGGGTGTCAAAGACATGCCCCGATGATTCATCAGCCCGTGGAGTTGCTGCACTCGGTGATATCACCTTGTCCCTTCATGAAGTGGGGAATGGACATTGTTGGTCCATTGTCATAGGCGCCAGGTAAGGCCCGTTTTATTTTGTTTATGACTGACTATTTCTCCAAATGGGTTGAAGCGCAGGCCTTCGAAAATATTAGAGAAAAAGAAGTTATTGACTTCATATGGGACCACATTATTTGTCGTATCGGCATCCCGACCGAGATAACTTATGATAACGGTCCTCAGTTCGTTGGCAGCAAAGTCAATGATTTCCTTAAAGGGTTGAAGATCAAGAAAATTGTATCAATCCCGTATCACCCAAGTGCAAACGGACAGGCAGAATCCACAAATAAAACAATAATTCAAAATCTAAGGAAAAGACTTAAAACATCGAAGCATCGCTGGAGGGAGGTGCTCCCAGAGGTATTATGGGCTCACAGAACCACAGCAAAATCAAGCACGGGAGAAACACCTTTCTCATTGGTCTACGGGGCTGAAGCCCTCATCCCCGTAGAAGTTGGCGAACCGAGTCTCCGGTTCAAATACGCCACCAGTGAATCAAACGAGGAAGCCATGGCTGTAAAACTCGACCTCACGGATGAACTTCGCAAAAATGCGTTGGTCCGAATTGCAGCCCAGAAACAGAGAATGGAAAGGTACTATAACCGGAGGGCCAATTTTCGACATTTCCAAGTTGGGGACTTGGTGCTTCAAAAAGTTACTTTGAACACCAAGAATCCCAACGATGGTAAGTTGGATCCGAACTGGGAAGGGCCGTATCAGCTGGAATCCATGGTCGAACAACGATTGCGCAATAACTGGAACGTGGCGCTTT
This sequence comes from Lycium barbarum, assembly GCF_019175385.1. Classification (NCBI taxonomy): domain Eukaryota; kingdom Viridiplantae; phylum Streptophyta; class Magnoliopsida; order Solanales; family Solanaceae; genus Lycium; species Lycium barbarum. The sequence continues at coordinate 17,084,997 of NC_083339.1, read as the reverse complement.
TGAAGAGATATTACTACTAAGGTATGGACACTTGCCCTTGTGTTATATTTTGCTCATCTTTCTTTTTCGCAGGAATTCAAGTACCGGATGAAGCTAGGTGTTAGGTCTGAAAACACGTGTTGCACTCTTTTCCTTAGTACGGTTTTGTCCCAAAATGGGTTTTCCGACAAAGTTTTTAATGAGGCAACAAGTACAACGTGTTACTTAGTAAAAACAAAGTCAAGTGTCCGAAAACTCGGGGGTATACCCTACGAGTGGGACTGGATAGTGCTTACCCGATCATGCAGCTCGGATAAACACTAGGGGACTACTATACCCACATCAAAGCTTACCCCGGTAAATAGAAAACGAAGCAGCTCAACAAAGCAGAATGTCGTTGGGTCCTCGAAATTTTGTTTCTCATCTTCGTCTAAAACCGGACCTTCTGTATTAGGTTTCGATGTAAGGACCAAACGATCAGAATGAATCGTGTCCACTTAGTATTTGCTACGGCAAAAACAGAAGGAAATGGATGAAATTCTCATATCATGTACATACAAATACTTGCAGTGCAAAGATTATTGAAAATTCAGATTATTGCATTTCGGATATGACTATTGTTAAACACCCTACCCCGGTGATTACCGCCGAATTTCGGCATCGCTTTATCCAGATACCCTACACCGGGTACTGCAGTCAAAATTCGTCAAAGGCAACAAAGTCACATTGAACCAAGCCAAAATCTTTAACACCCTTGAATGGAGACTGCTATATCAGAATTTGCTAAGGCTAGGATTCAGGTGTCCGAACCTAATCCATAATGAATGAACGGGCGAAAAAATATCGGCCCTAAAATGCCTAATGTGATTCGGAGACGTCTGAATTCAAAGAGCATAATTAAGTCCTATGGGCAAATAACTTGATCAAATCCCCGGACAAATTATGCCGGACAAAGTGAAAGGCCGATAACGAGGCATAAAACCAGAAAAATATCTCCGAGCAAAAGTCATAATAAACACAGATCGAAGAATAAAGAAAGTCAACAAGAAAAATGCACATTCCTTATATGTAAGGTTTTTTACACCTGAAATTCCTACGAAGTTGAAAAACAAAAATCAAGCAAAAAACGCAAAGACAAAATAAAGGCTAAGTGCCTGTTACAAGTCTAAAAAAAAAGGCTAAGTGCAGGCCCTGATCTATTCGGTGCAGCTGGATCCAGAATGCTCGGATACTGTTCGCTTGGAATCTTCGGCTTGCTCAAGGGTGGCCCTCCGGGACTTCCACCATTCATACTCCACCGCAATCGTGGTATGAACCTCGGCAGCCTCCACACTCCTAAGGGCTTCTGCCAATCGGCCTCAGCCTGGGCCGGCTTGGCCACTAATTCATCTCTCTTCATCGAGGATTCTTTGGATTTGAGTGGCCGACTTGAGCTCGGCTTTGAGAAGGTCATTAGCCTCGGCTATCTTCTCGAGCTCGATTTTCAGCTCGTCGCATATCCGGGCTCTATCCTCGGCTTTTTGCTCAAATACCCTCATCCTCTCTTTATACTTAGCACTCTCGGATTCAAGCAGCCAATGCCTCTCGGCCATGTTCACGGCATCAGTCTTGACCGAGTCAAGCTCCCCTCGGAGTTGAGAGATAGTGGCTTCGAGTTCACCAAGCCTCGAAGAAAAACAAGCATTATCTTGGCTAAGGCTGACCTTGTCCGCTTCCAGAAGCCGGTTCTTCTCGACCATCCTGGCTAACTCATCCTTTAACCAAAGGTTTTCAGAAGGTTGGAAAGGGCAACAGCTCGGTTCAATTCATCCTCCTTCACTTGCAAAAGGTGCTGGAACTTCTCCGTTTCTCGACCCTGGGCATCCAGCTGGCCCTTAAGGTCGTCAACTTCTTGCTGAGCACGGATGAAGGCTTCATTGACGAGCACCACACTCTGTAAAAGAAATGAGAAGTTAAACTTGGATAAACGAGAAGCTAAAATTCACATTGAATTATGCAAGGATAAGCTGATAAGCTAACTCGATTGCCCGCGTGCATGCCCTCATTAATGAGACTCTGCCAGGGGACTCCGGTCATCTTCCGCTTATCCGAGTCCGAGACGAGGGGCCTCAAATAGCTAGCTACTCTCACCGGACGAGACGAAAAGCTGCAATCCTCAAAGACGGTGACCATGATCGATCTGGTCCTTATAGGTTCCACACACGGGGTTGGGAAGATACGCACCAGGCTATCTCTCGAACCAGTCTCGGTGGCCCGGCCGGCTGCCCTTGTGACTCGAGGGATAGGGAGATGTCCGAAACCGGCAGCTTCTCCGGTTACAGGAGGGGTATCCAAGAACATATCATCGAGGTTGTCCGACCTCGAAGCAGGAGTAGGAGAAGCCAGAACAGCTCCGACAGCCTTAGTAGGAGCGGGTGCCTCGAGTGTTGTAGTTGGGTACCCAGCAGGTGTTGAACCGGTATCCAATAGAACCTCGGTCTCGGGGACCGGCTCAGCCCTCTGTTCAGCCTCGGCAGTTGGTGCATGCCCTGATCTTCTGGTCCTTTGCAGGGGGGTCTCCTCGGATGAAGCATCACCTAAAATGTCAACATATTCAATTGACCTTAGAGGAGTCGGGTAAAGAACTTCTTCCCCAACTATGTGCAATGTCAGAGCTGACGGTTCTTCCCCGGCTGAAGGAAACGGCGGAATGGTTGTATCCTCCTCTGGTATAGAGTCAACGGAGGGAGTCACACCGACCCTCCAAACAAGGAAATCGAGCTCTGTTTCGTCTCTTAGAGTCCGAACGACGCTTTTTGCCCTTTTTTTCAGTTTCTGCCCTTTGTCCGAGGGGTTTCTCCTCCTTTTGTTGGCAGCAGCAATAATACGAGATGTACCCGCTGAATCAAATTCGAGTGCCAGCGCAGCGAGTTCGGCTGCTGGCTCCGGTCTTGGGTCCACCGAGCCCTTGGGTAAACCTGAATACCGAAGATGTTATAAAAGGGAAAAGAAAAAGATGAGGATATAATGTGTTCCAAATCAAGCATAGTATTACCGTGGTTTTGAGCGACCCATCGACCACGCGACAGGAGTCCCCATGTCCGTGCTTCATGGGTGTGTTGGCTAAGGAGAGCACCAACCCATTCATTCATGTTCCGGACAGCCGGAGGTATCCATGCCACGGCTGGTATAAAAAAGGGGACGAATCGTGTTAATACGAAAGGGCAAGCGTTTAACAAAGCATTCAAGGGTAACTATTAAAAGAATGGAGAAACTTACGATTATCATTCCACCTCTCTGGAAAGGGCATATAGTTGGCCGGAATAATGTCCGCGTCCTCACCCGGACGTAGCGCTCTAGCCAACCTCGGTCTCTGTCTTCATCCATCTTCGAAAAGATCGGGTTCCGACTTCGCTTGGCGAGCTTTATCACACCCCCTCGGAACAACCTCGGGGAATATAATCGGATGAAGTAAGCCATCATAAACTCCTTCTTTACGTTGTTGGCCAACAGCCGGAGGCAGGCCATGGTCCTCCAGACTATCGGACCAATCTAGCCAAGGTTACATTATATGTCCAGCACATATCCAAAATAATCGAGTCGATCGGGGGGTCGAACTTGAGTGTAAAAGGATAGGTGTAAACGTACAGGAAGCCCTCCCGATGATCGGTGATCGATTCGTCGGGTCCGGGGGCAAACACTTGCATCGGACGGTTATCCCATCCGCAATAAGCCCGGACTTGATCAAGTTTGTCCTCGGTAATGGACGATGGATACCGCCTTACATCAAACCCTCTATCAGCGACCAGAGAAGGCTTCTCAACCTCAAACTCCTTGTTATAGTTGGGTTTGGATGGTACAATGTCCAAAGCAGTAGGCTCAATGACGATTTTTCCCTTGGGTTGTGAAGTTGGCTCGGTTCCTTGAGAAGAAACCGAGGGAACATCCTGGGAGGTGGTTTCGGTGTTGGCAGACATTTGAATTAGATAATGAAAAAAGAGATTCTGTGAACTCGATGAGGGAGAAGGAACAAGTTACAAAAAATAAGAGTGAAGAAGCAGTTGAGAGAAAATTTCAAAATGGCGAAGTGAGAGAAGAAGCAAAGTAACACTTTCGATCAAAGAACAACAATGGAGAGGTTGACAAAGTTGGTCTGTTTTGGCAATCAAAATAAGTAAGAAAATAGAAGAGGAAGACGATCAAAGGTGGAGAAGCAAGAATTAGAAGTGAAAGTGGTAAAATAAGAGGGTTAAATGTTTTATATAGGCATGGGGGACTGAAATAGTTACAGAAGCCAGCCAACCGGGGGGTGCCACGTGTCCCACAATTAATGAGACGTGAGTTGAAGAGACGTGCGTTACGGCGGTTGCCAAAGTCGACCACTCGGGGTGAGACACGTGGCTGACGGCTGAGGGACGTGTCACAATTGTTCCCGCCAAAAATTTAAAGATAAGAACGGGCTTATGGCACCACCGGTTTGTTGATTCATCCATTTCCCGTTACTCCGGTAAAACTACGGTCCGGGAAGTGTGGGGACTATCTGTATACGATAAAAACTGGATATAAGCAAGACTGGTGAGACCGGGGACCGGAGATAAGAAGAGACAGGCATGATCACCGAGTCTTCCCTTAGAACTGGTGATATTGCACCGGCTGCGGTTGACCTGAGAAAAGTGAAGCGAATTTGTTTGGTCCGGTATCACCGAACCAAACTCCGCATCACAGCCAGTCTGGTTTCAGCATGATCGAGTTGATCATGACCGTTGGTCCGGTTTTAGCATGACCGAGTTGATCGTGGTCGTTAGTCCGGTTAATCAGTTATAAAATCGTCATGCGTCAACATCGTTCCGTCACATTATACCGACGACCGTACGGCCCAACCTTATCCTTTTAGGGTTTATTTTATTCCGAAAAAGGCTTTATGTTGTATGCAAAGCCCATAAGGCAAAACTATAAATAGGAGGCATTTCCCTACTTTTAAGGGTTAGCTTTTCTAAAATCAAGAACATTGTAATAGAAATTATATATTGAAGTTCTCTCTCCTTTGGTCCGGATCAGTGGCATTTTATGCTTATTCTTCCAATATAGTTGGCTTAATCATAAACATTTGTATCTTGATTCGAATCACTAACGCATATGTTCACATACATATGCTATAACGCGCAAATCTATAATTATTTCCTATAAACCCAAAATAGATTAAAGTTCATCCACATATCCTATACCTCACTTACAAATTCAATTGGTTACCTAAATTCGGGGTGAACAAAGATGGCAATCAGTAATGCATAGAAATCAAGCAAAAAGAGGATCAGAAGGAGGGAGACTTAGCTCTCACCAACTTAAATGTATCAGGGCACTCAAAATTTGACACTTAATGCAAAACCATAAAAACATAGACTAAAAGCACTCACGACTTTTTTAGAAGGGCAGCGGTCATCTCTATCTGATATGGATCTCTTGGTCCGTCTGCTTCAGTATGTTCACTAGCTTTTGCACCACTCTGCACAAAGTCGATCAGTACCTAACTTCCACCAAAAAACATACATAGGAAAAAATACATAAACAAACAAGGAATTGGTTTTATAAACCAATAAGACTATAAGAGCAGAAACATATATATATATATATATATATATATATATATATATATATATGTGATAGAGGAATACATATTCTTGTAGTCGTTTCTGCCAGTAACATGATAACGACGCATGCCAACAATATTTTAAATACTTGAGAACCGTTCATAAGAAATAAGCTAAAACCTCACTAAATTAGCAAAATATTCATATAACAGTAGATGATTATATGGATTCAAGATGACTTAAAATTTACACATCGTATTTGAAGGTCTAATTACACAATCACATAGATACCCTGTTAAAACCAAAAGAGGGTAGGCTTGATGTATTATACTTCCTCATTTTATTCGGCCCTCTCGTTCCTCAATCTTGCTTCTTCATTCCTCTATTATTTGTTTAATTTAATCTGATAAGAAAATTTTAAGTCCAACGACGTTAAAAAGGTAAAAGTTTTAAACACATCTACTCAAGTAATGGATGTAAATATTGTCTTTTTCATTAGTAAATAGCTAGAACTGTAAAGGTCCTCAGGATCTGACTATTAATGCAAATATATAGTACATAATTCTTAAGTTATGCTCAATATTTTGAGAAACACAACAATAAATATTGACTTTAATCCATATAATCTAACTAGACTCTCAAATTCAAAGGTCTAGTCTTTGAAATAACAGCTTCAGTCAATCTCTCACATTGATTGAAATTCTTAATTCAATTTGCCAGTATCCATATACATATATTTAAGGCAAGAAAGGAAAATAAACACCTAATGATAACTATAAAGGAAAATAAACACCTAATGATAACTATTCATCTGCTTTACACCATATAAATGCAAGCAAAACCATTATCTACACAGACTCTAAAAGACTTACACCTGCGGTACTTTTCAACCAGCAGTAAAATGCCTCTGATTTTAGTTGAAATTTTGGCCCAAGCACAAAGATAATACTCCTCGAAAGAGCTTAAAGTTACTGCTTTTGTATCTGCAGCAAAAGACAACAAACAATTGTTACTAGTACCTAATACAACTTCCTATTAAAATTGTTTAAAGTCCCAAAAGTCACCAGAAACAAGTTTTTACAATTGATTTCTTAGAGGATAATTTTTTACTCAACATCAAATTAGTTCCTCGAAATATCAAAAGTTGATGCATCTCAGTCATGTTGTTGTCACATAATCTAGAAACATCGAATATTAAATAGTAAGTACTACTTAAATAAATGCTTCAGAAGAAGCTAAATTCACTGAAAGGGAAAAACGATCAAAGTGTGATAAATGAGAAGATTAGAACATGCAAGATGAAAGAAAGACCTTGAAGCAAATCGAACAATAGTTAATCGGAGCCTTCTTTTGCTCCAAAATCACCCAAGAGAGAAATATTAGAATTAGATTACAAATCTCAAATAATTCAAAGTTAAAAACAACTCAGTTTGATTACCGATCGAAACATCTGCGAAGCTTTCAAAGTCCAAATTAGGGTTACCTTGAGAGAAATGCGAAGAGAGAGAGGACAAGTATGAATGAACACTGAGCATACAGACCGTTGTGTAAAATACAAATCCCGCGAAAAAATGAGCAGGAAACTAAAAAGTCCCGCCTTGGTATTATAAAATTTTAATTTTAAGAGTTGTAGCCACGGAGTCCAAGATTTGAGATTTGTGGGTTCAGAAGTTTAAGACAGGACAACAACCTCAAGCTAATGTATAACAATCGTCAAACGAACAAATGCGGATGGATGTTCGGTCGATTTTTAAATATTCGAAAGTGTGTACCGAACACCGGTTTGATTTTTCTAATTCGGTTTTTCAAGCTCGGTTCAATTTTTCTAATTCGGTTTTTTGGAATGAGCTTAATTAATGAGCTATTTTTTAAATTAAAATGGAATGATTAAAATGAGCTACTTTTTAAATTAAAAATGGGTTGTTTACCAATTTTATGTTTTGTTTTATAAAAATAAACTTTAAAAAAATCTAAGCTAAAAAACAGAAGAAGGAAAAACGCCGCAAGCAGGTTTCGAACCCACAAAAGCTCACAGGGAACAGAGTGCGCTAACCATTTCCACACCACTAAACCAACCGCTATTTTTGTTAGTAGGCTCGCACGGAAAATGTAGAGATACACTTACTGAATTTTCTACTACTAATATAAGGTTACGCAAAAGTTACTGGGTTCGTCCGAACCCCGATGTTGCATTATAGCTCTGCCCCTGGTTGCGGAGGTTGGTGACCCCCGCAAATTGTATTGAAATTGAGGGGGTTAGTCAAACCTCTGCAGTTTGATGCAATTTGCTGGAGTTGGATTGACCCCCACAATAAAACCTCCGTAATTTGAGCGTATTTTTGTAGTGTATATTTATTCCTTAATAGGGTAAACACTTAACATAAAAATTCACAAAATTTCAACACTTCTCCTCAAGTTGGTGCATAGATATTTGTTGGGGGTATATACCATTAACCATGCGTTTAGACATAGTATATTCTAACAATTGTCATGGTTAAAAGTCTAAGTGGGAGATTGTTGGGATATATACTATTAACAATGTGTTTGGATATAGTATTTATTATAGAACAATTATTTATTCATTGTTTAATAAAGATTTAAATAGATCATGTACTAATATGTGTGTCCTTTACTTATATAGTAGATGATTTAGTGTATAGAGTTTAGCTTATACACGGAAGATTAAATCGTCGGTTCTTATAAGTATAAAATTTATGTTCACAATCTAAGATGAAAATTGGACAAAGTCATCAGTATGATTGTAGCACAAGATTAATATAACGTATCTTCATTATAGGAATGGTATAGTTCCGTCTTCCTGTGCTAGTACATTTTGTATGTATTGAACGGACCAAGTAGAGATAAGTGTTTTTGTACTGAATATATAAAACAAATTCTCTAGTTCATTAAATGTACTTATAATCTTAATCTTGATATAATTATTATGATCAATGTGATTTGTTCATTATTTTGATTTATTAAAAGGTACGACTCAATTGCGGGTCTATGCATTCCTGGTAAATTGGATAATGGCAAATTACATTTGTGAAATAATAATTAGTTGATAGAATCCATGTCTCGACTTTGAGAATGATGATACCTCTTTATAGATGCTTATAAGTCTCATGTGAAAACCCTGCAGGTGGATTTTGTATCCGTCACATGATGTAAGTTAAGCAGAAATATAAAGGATTCAATTAGTCAATGAATTAAATTGTCAGTAATTTGATTTAATTGATTGGTATATGTAATCTTAACATGGGGAGTTAAATAAGTTTTAATGTATGATTTCGAAATTGAACTGAGGAGTGCAGTTACGATTTTTTAGCGGAATAATTCGTAATTTATTATGGTAGGATTAATTCAGATTTTTTGAATTAATTCCATAATATGAAGCCTCGTTAATTAAATTATGTGGTCCCTGCTGTGCCCGAATAATAAAGAATTAAATGGACTATTATTTCTTAGTGGAAAATAAAGACCCAACAGGTTTTGGAAAAGGGTGAAAACCCTAAACCTGTAGTTATAAAATAGGGGTCTTATTCCATAAAGAGGCTAAGAGTTTTAGAAGTTTCTTCAACTTTTCCATACAAATTCGCTCACACGAATTTCGCAAATTCTGGTATTATTCGGGTTACACAGCAGAAGACTGTAGAACTGAAGGATGAACACGGGGACAACTTTTGCTCGTGCTTGAAGGTTCGAATTGCAGTCGCGGTCTGTTAGGATTGAAAAAGTCTTCTATTCATAATCGGAACAGAATTACAATAGGAGGAGCAACTCTCACACTCAACTATTACAAAAAACCAATCCTAAACTGAATACCTATATCTCACTCAAGCGTTTTCCTTACTGTTTTTCTCTCTTGCTCTTGGTGATACTATAAATGATAGAAGGCATCCCTATTTATAGGGATGAAATGAACCTATTGATGTCATTTGTGACTCAAGCAAGCACTTGATAATTTGCCAAATATAAGGAAGATGTTTTCTTCCTTAAAACAAGGAATATGTTTTCTTCCTCAAAACAAGGGAAATGTTTTCTTCCTTGTTTTCTTTCTTAAAATGAGGGAGATGTTTCCTTCCTCAAATTATGGGATAGACCCAACAAATCTCCCCTCCAGTCCCATACACCTGAAGGAGGGTACACTGGCTTTTAGTTTGAGTGTATGCCGACAAGTTCTTTGCACAATTCGAACTTGTCTCTCGGTACCACCTTGGTCAGCATGTCTGCAGGATTGTCGTTTGTGTTGATCTTGGAGAGCTTCAGTTCATGTTGCTCGACTGCTTCTCTGAGCCAGTGATATCGAACGTCAATATGTTTTGTGCGTGAGTGGTACCTCGAGTTTTTGCTGAGATCCATAGCGCTTTGACTATCACAATGAACTGTGTATTCTTCTTGTCGGAAACCCAGTTCTTGAAGGAAACATTTCAGCCACATAAGCTCCTTCCCATCTTCAACTGCGGCAATGTATTCGGCTTCTGTGGTTGATAGTGCTACACACTTTTGTAACTTGGATTGCCATGACAGAGCTCCCCCTGCAAATGTGAATATATAACTCGAAGTTGATTTCCTGCTATCATAATCTCGTGCCATGTCAGCATCAGTGTAACCTTCCAAAATCGGCTTAGCTTCCCCATAGCACAAACATAGTCTGGATGTACCCTTCAGGTACCGTAGTATCCACTTGACAGCTTCCCTATGTATTCTTCCTGGATTTGATAAGTATCTGCTCACAACACCGACATCATGAGCAATGTCTGGCCTTGTGCACACCATTGCATACATCAAACTCCCAACTGCTGAAGAGTAGGGCACTGCTTTCATCTTCTTCTTTTCTTCTTCGGAAGAAGGACAACTTTCCTTGCTCAAATTGAAGTGATTTGCTAGTGGAGTACCAACAGGCTTGGTATTTTTCATGTTGAACCTTTTGATCACGCGTTCAACGTATTCCTCTTGTGACAAGAACAACTTCTTTGCCTTTCGATCACGAATGATTTTCATGCCCAAGATATGTTGTGCAGGGCCTAAGTCTTTCATATCAAAGAACTTAGACAAATCTTTCTTCAAGTTGTTGATCATAGTTGCATCCTGGCCTACTATCAGCATATCATCTACATAGAGCAGAAGGATGATAAATTTTCCATCGGGGAACTTCTTCAAGTACACACAATGATCTGCAGTTGTTCTTTTGTATTGATGTTTCAGCATGAATGAGTTGAACTTTTTGTACCATTGCCTTGGGGCTTGTTTGAGACCGTAGAGACTCTTCCTTAACTTGCAAACGAGATGCTCTTTCTTTGGGATTCGGAAACCATCGGGCTGCTCCATGTATATTTCTTCCTCCAAATCACCATGCAGAAAAGCTGTTTTCACGTCCATCTGCTCAAGTTCAAGATCCATACTTGCCACCAATCCGAGAACCACTCGGATAGACATCATCTTCACAACCGGCGAAAAAATCTCATCAAAGTCGATTCCTTCCTTCTGTTGGAAACCTTTGACTACGAGCCTTGCCTTGTACTTCACGATATTTCCGCTAGCATCTTTCTTGAGCTTGAAGACCCATTTGTTCTTCAAGGCCTTCTTTCCCGGAGGAAGTTTCACCAACTCATATGTTTGATTCTTTTGTAAAGAATTCATTTCTTCCTCCATGGCCTGTCGCCAATTGGATTTTTCACGATAAGATTGAGCTTCTTGAAAGCTTTCTGGCTCCCCCTCGCTGGTAAGAAGGATCCATTCTGTTGGCGAGTATGACCTTTGAGGGATTAACCCTCGTGCAGAACGTCGAACTTGATTATTTCCAGCTGCGTCTTGGGGTGAAGGCTCCCCCTGCTCAAGAATTTCTTCGTTTTGATCATTATCAACATCTGCCGGATCAATGTTTTCTTGTTCATCATGGACATTATCATGAAGTTCCTCGTTGTTGAGAGGAATGTGTGGTGATTCAGGGACATCATCTGGAGCATGATAACTTCGTTGCTTGTTGACTGCTGGAGCACACTCATGAAACTGGTTTTCATGGAACACGACGTCTCTACTTCGAATCACTTTCTTCATTTCGGGATCCCACAGCCTGTATCCGAACTCTTGATCTCCATAGCCGATAAAGATACACGAAGTTGATCTGAGATCAAGCTTCTGCCTCATCTCCTTGGATACATGCACAAATGCCTTGCACCCGAACACTTTCAAGTGAGAATATGAAATATCTTTCCCAGACCATATCTTTTCTGGAACTTCAAAGTTCAATGGGACTGAAGGTGACCTGTTTATTAGATAACAAGCTGTCAGAACAGCTTCGCCGCAGAATGGCTTTGGCAGTTTAGCCATACTGAGCATGCATCGGACTTTCTCAACAATAGTGTGGTTCATTCTTTCAGCTACACCGTTATGTTGTGGTGTTCGTGGCACCGTTTTCTCATGTATGATCCCATGTTCAGCACAATATGCCAAAAACTCCCGGGAAGTGTACTCGCCTCCATTGTCGGATCGGAGGCATTTCAGCTTCTTTCCAGTCTCCTTTTCTACCATAGCATGGAATGTCTTGAAACGATCAAATATTTGATCCTTCGAATTGAGACAATAAGCCCAAACCTTCCGTGATGCGTCATCGATGAATGTCACGAAATATTTGCTACCACCAAGAGATTCTTCTTCAATGGGTCCACACACGTCAGAGTGGACAAGGCTCAGCAACTCGGAACGATTCTTTCTGGTGGAACTGAAAGAAACTCTATGTTGTTTCCCAAATAAACAGTGATCACAGGGATCCAAAGTTACGTCTTTATCTATTGAGATGGCTTCTTTCTTTGCAAGAGTCGTCAATCCCTTCAGACTCATGTGGCCCAATCGTCTATGCCATAAGTTTGGCAATGTCTCTTCTTCAACTGTATTGAGACTCGGTCGATACAACTTTACATTGGTTTTGTAAAGAGTACCACAAATATGTCCTCTAGCAATAACCATAGAGCCTTTGGATAGCTTCCACGTACCATCCTTGAACAGATTTCCATACCCCTGTCGATCCAGAGCTACTCCTGAGATCAGATTCAATCTCAGATCCGGAACATGACGAACCTCTTTTAACACAAGTGAGCTTCCATTGATGGTTTTTATGTGCACATCACCAATGCCAACAATGCTCGAGAAACTGGTGTTTCCCATCTTCACAACGTCGTGGTCTCCAGATTTATAAGTACTGAACAAATCCCGGTGTGGAGTGGCATGGAATGATGCAGAAGTATCAATCACCCACTCAATATCATTTGTGCCCACGTGTAGGAATGTTTCATCTCCGCATGTAACAAGTGCAATGTCTGGTGACACGGTGACCATGGTCTCACCATCTTCCTTGCTCGAACTCTGGTTAGTTTGAGGCTGCTCCCGTTTAAGCTTTCGACACTCCACCTTCTTGTGGCCATAGTTGCCACAATAGTTACAATAGCCCTCAAACCAAGTGTTGGTATCGACGGACTTTCCCCGCTCTCGTGATCTCCCTCGAACTTGAGATATTCCTCTACTTTGACCTCGACCTCTACCTTTGCCTCGGCCTCTTCCTCTACCTCCGTTTCTACCTCCGTTGCATCCACTATTTTCAGAAACAAGGGCATATGATTGATCTACCCCGGCTTCTTTTCTTCGCGATTCCTCGTTTATTAAGGCGTCCGTGACTACCTGCATGGTCACCTTACCATTGGGGGCGGAATTACTGAGAGTGACGACAAGAGTCTCCCAGCTATCAGGTAGAGAACTTAGGAGCAAGATTGCTTGCTCCTCATCTTTGAGAACCCATTCGGCTGCACTTAGCTGGTTCACGAGATCTTGGAACAAACTTGTGTGTTCTGTGACAGAGGTACCGCTACGTAGCTTGTGATTTACCAATCGCCTCATCAACAATGTTTTATTTCGAGCCGTTTTTGCTTGGTACATGCTCTCAAGCTTTTCCCAAAGTTTGTAAGCACTCGTTTCCTGCGCGACATGATGGAATACACTATGGTCAATCCACTGTCGAATTTGTGCGATCGTTTTCCTATTCATTCTTGCCCATTCTTCGTCTGTCTTCTTATCGGGTTTGGCACATTTATTTTCGAGCGGCTCGGCTAAATCCTTCAAATTTAACAAGTCCTCCATACGAGGTTTCCACATGTTATAATTTGAGGATGTTAGCGGAATCATGGTATCCGATGATGATTTCTCCATGATAAAGTGCACCTAATCTGCTTGTACTGGACTGTGGAAGTAGAATCAGGCAAAACGGGACTCACGGTTGAATCCGGAATGGTCGAAAACTTAGGGAACCGGTCTGACCAATCTGAAAACCGGACAAAAACAGAGTGAACCGGGCTGCACTAATTCAAATCGAACCGGGCCGGTTTAACCACTGCTGGTTGAAAGAGTCAACAAAAGGATGATGTGGCAATTGGACTTTGACCAGATCTGGTTCTGGTCAAACGGGTTGGTCGGATCGGGTTACTGGGTCGTATCTGGTTTCTCCGATCGTCTTCTCCGGCGAGCTGGTGGCCGGAAGGTGGCGGAGCGGCGGCGATGGTGGACATAGAAACTTTGACTGGACTTTTGGAGGCCTTCCGGTGGTCGAAAAATTTCGAAAAATATATATTCGGAATCCTCAGAACGAGATCTTTTTAATGGTATACTCAGAGCACAATTTTGGGACAAAAAATTTTTGACTGAAAATTTTACGAAACTTTAAAAGATTGGCCTGGAAGATTAACCAAGTTCTGATACCACTTGTTAGGATTGGAAAAGTCTTCTATTCATAACCGGAACAAAATTACAATAGGAGGAGCAACTCTCACACTCAACTATTACAAAAAACCAATCCTAAACTGAATACCTATATCTCACTCTAGTGTTTTCCTTACTGTTTTTCTCTCTTGCTCTTGGTGATATTACAAATGATAGAAGGCATCCCTATTTATAGGGATGAAATGAACCTATTGATGTCATTTGTGACTCAAGCAAGCACTTGACAATTTGCCAAATACAAGGAAGATGTTTTTTTCCTTAAAACAAGGAATATGTTTTCTTTCTCAAAACAAGGGAAATGTTTTCTTCCTTGTTTTCTTCCTTAAAATGAGGGAGATGTTTCCTTCCTCAAATTATGGGATGGACCCAACACGGTCACGCTCCAAGAGATAAGTATCAATTTTATGTTTGATTAAAATATTTGATTATGTGTTGTCTATATTACATGCAAGTTCGATCTTGACTATTTGCTTCCGCTGCGTATGCCTGATTTCCATCAATTGCCATCAAGAGCCACACTTGCATCTAAATAGATAACTAAGATTTATATGTGTATATGCGTGATTATGTATACACGAACGTGCTGTCATGATTGGTGCATATTGTAGTCGGACAATTATGCGTTATTCGGCTGTGTTTATTAGGTTGCATTTTTTAAATTTGGTCATTGCAATCTGAAAATTTGTTTAGATCTTTTGTAAAGTGGTTGTGTGGAGCGAAAGTTGCCGATTCCCTTTTGATTGCGTGTGAAAACAGTGTCTGTCAGGGAGCAGGAAATAACAGCCTTGGTTTTCTACGTTTGATAATGGTTCTTAGTGATTGGCCATAGATAGAACGGGGAAAGGAAAATCACGGTAGGCGGCTGTGGAAAGGCAATTTTAATTGCCAAGGTGGATTTTAACCTATGAAGTAACAATCTTTTGTATGTTGCATACGGTTTATTCCTTTATGGCTACCGCTGGAAGTTCTATTTTGATTGTGTACAATTTCTTTGCTAAGGCTCACTACTCAATTTCAATTGGCACACGTGCCTTGTTTAATTGTTTCAAAAGAACCTATTTTTATTGATTATGAAGAATGGTGGCAGTAGAATTTGTTTGTGTGAAAGTATTGATCTACCAATTGTTTTTCGGGCATTATAAACAAAGGATGATAAATTAATAATGATGAGGTTCAGTTGAAGTGCCGGACGGCAGCCACTGTTTCATCATTGGATTTAGCTTTTAGCCGTTTTCTTTCGGTGAACGAATTTTATTAGATGAGCCTTGAATGAATTTTATTAGATGAGCCTTACATTGTTACGCATTAATCCGTATAAACTAAGAATTTGTGATTGATATGTATGGTTACCTTCAAGGTGTAGTATTTATTGAGAATCATTGAAAATTCTTAGTAGCTTTATATGTGTGAAGTTGTACACTTGTATTTGTACATGAATTGAGAGTTGCGATTAATAAATAGGATCCACTGATGTGATCTATTTATTTGATTCATTAAGTATTCTCAATGTACTCTGTGTAAATTGTCCTAGATAAGGGTATGCTAGTGATGGAATTTTGACTATAAAAAAAAAATGTGATTTACCTTAAGATACTAGTAATGCTTAATTAATTCATGAGAAGAGATATTAAGATTTTTTCACCCAAATAGGAGAAACGTAATATCTTAGATTCTCAGGTGTATTAATCAAAAGGACAATTAGTTGAAAGAAGATTTTGTATTTCTTATTCAAAAAAAAAAAAAGGACACAATTTAATATGTATGTCTTGTGCTCAAGGATAATTATAAAAGGAGAATAGAAGCTTGAATCAGATTATTTAATCCGTAGCTATGCCTAAAAGGGTTATTTTGACGAATTAGGTTAGTTGTGGAGATCAAGAATTTCTCGAACTCTTATTGACCAGAAATTTGGTGTGTTCATTGGAAACGCCCAGTAAGAAATAATCTTTGTGGCTGTTTAGATGGGTTTTAGGTTGTTCTTTCCGATTAAAGCGTGTTTTAAGTATGAAAAACTACTCTTTATGTCAATTTTATTTATGTTAAATTTGGAACATGATTACACATGATGATTCGACATGAAATTGATATATGATAAGGATATAGATCAGATTATGTTTTCCTTAAATTGCCTGAATCGGTTATTTTTCAGATTTGGTCATAGTTTTGGAGATCAAGAATTTTACGAACTCCGATTGACCTGAAATTCAGTAGGTTCATCGAAAACGACCCAGTAAGAAATATTAATCGCTTTGCAGAGAATCATGTTATTTTTCGGTGATTCGGGGTTGTTTAGATGGTGTTTTGGGCAATTTTCGTTTTCTGAAAAATTAATCTTTTAGAAAAAATCACTTGGCTATGATCTAATGGTGAATGGTGATAGAGATTCTTCCTTATGGTTTTCATGACTAAATACTAGTGAAATAATAAATTTATGTGTTGACTTTAGATCTTCCTCCCCATCAGATAGATTTATTATGGGTTGTCACTAGGTATAATCACTAATTATTGATAACTTGTATTAACTCTCCATCTGAGTTACATGTTGGGTCAATGGAACTAGAGATAATGATAATGATATACACTTGGCTTAAATTAGCAGCATACTCTTCGTCTGAGTTAGCTCTGGTTTTAAAGTTATAGAGTGAATATCTGACATCACATATATATGTTGCATGAATTGTTATTTTATATTGAAATTTGTTGTTCAAGATGCATGGATATCTATGTGGTGTGTTTTGAATTTTATATTCAATGATTACATAAAACACGCTAATTTCCAGAAAGCAACACTGAGATTATGTAAACATATTTTAAAATTTTGTTCGTTGTTCTTGATTCATGTATATTAATACGCTAATGATGATATGTGATAAGAACTACTGAACAAATGTATATGTTTTTTAAATTCTATTTTGGCTGGAAAAAAAAGGTTTTTTTTTTCCGAATTGGTCATGGTTTCTGAATTCTGATTTTTGACGAATTCCGATTGACTTGAAATTTGGTGGGTTCTTCGGAAACGACCCACTGAGCAATACTCATGAGTTTTGCTCGTGAACTGGGCTCTGTTTAGGCCATCCGGGGTCATTTAGATGGGTTTTTGGTCGTTTTGCTGTTTTCTGGAAATTGTTTGTTAAACAAATTTTTTTTTCTTCAAACAGTGGTGGTAGGGTTCATTCTCTATGGTCTCCATTGTATATAGCAGTGATATAATGAGTTTATGTGTTGACATAGGTCTTCCTCCCCATCAGATAGATTCATTATAGTTGATTACTGTGTTCTAGTCCCTAGTTAATTGATAGCTTGTCTTGAATCTCCAACTGAGTTACACGTTGGTTCAATAGAACTAGGGATAATTAAATGGGATATTTACCTAATATAAATTAGCAGTTTACTCTCCATCTGAGTTGGTTCTGTTTCTTTATGGGGTGATATATCTGGCATGACTCATATATTTTGCATGAATTATTAAGTTTCCCTATCGAATCTAACTGTTTGGTAAGCATGGTTATATGTGTGATGTGTGGTTTGAATTTTATTATTCATTCAACATAACTAAAGATCTATTTAATGATTAAATCTCAAATTCTCAATAGACTTTATCCAGCCCACTTACTACTAGTCAGGAATTTCTTCTGATAGAGATAAGACATTAATTAGAGAATGCATTCTATGTAACTTCTGTTAGAAAGAATTTAATTTCAGTTTTTCACCAAACAAGAGATGGATAGTTAGTTTATTTTTCTTGTAACTCTTATGTTATTGAGTTTGATAAATGTTTTATCTCTTGTGGTACATTGATGCGTGGACACTTTAAATTAATAACTCTTCTGAACTGAATAATGTTAATCTGCCCCATAAGAGAATTTATTTTTCTTTCGTGAATTGAATGAACTTATCTGTGTCACTTGTGTCTAGGTCATTTTAATCTGAATAGAATTTCGCAGTTGGTCAAATGATGAACTTTTGAGGTTCATTGAAAGTGGAGGCACTACCAACTTCTGAGACTTATTTAGAAGGAAAATGACTAAGAGACCTTTTCTCTTAAAAGGAAATAAAGTTAATGATAAGTTAAACTAATTCATTCTGATTTGTGTGGTATAATGAACTTCAAGGCAAGAGGTGATTTTGAGTATTCTGTGACATTCATAGAAGATTACTCATGATATGAATATATTTATTTGATGCTCTATAGGCCCGAATGTTTTGAAAATTTCAAGACATTTAAAGCAAAAATGAAAAGCGTCAGGGAAAATATATTAAGTCACTGCGATTTGATCGTAGTGTCGAGTACCTATTTGTAGAGTTCATTAGTTACTTGTTAGATAGGGGATTGCATTTTCAATTGTCTACACCAAGTATTGTGTGGAAGAGAAAAGAAATATGACTCTTTTGAAGGAGGTAAGATTAATGATTGACTTATTTATATTTGCTTTTTCGTTTTGGGATATATCTTAGAAACTGCGAGTTACATTCTTAATTTAATTCCTTTTAAGTTAGTACCTTTGATACCCATAGAACAGTGGATTAGATGTAAGCCAAATCTGCAACATGTTCGGATATGAGGTTGTCTAGCACATGTGTTCAAAGGGAAAACAGATAAGTGGGAATCAAGAACGGATGTACGCATGTTTATTAGATATTCAAAGGGAACGAAAGGAGGTTTATTTACTGTCCTAAAAGAAAATAAGGTAATTGTTAATACAATTGCTAGATTTTTAGAAAATGACTATTTAATAAACCAAGTTCCTAGAAGTAAACTAGTTTTATAGGAACTGAGCAAAGAAATAGCAAATAAGTCATCTAAAAATTCAGAAGTACAAGAACCTCTAACCGACAAGTCAGGGTTGATGTTCCATTACATTTAAGTAGTGGGAGAAACGTTAATGGAAGTAAGGAAATTCACTTCCCCTAAGTACTAGGAGTGATGTTGAGCAAATAACACTATATGAAGGCGTTAATATTTCAATATTGAAAGAAACATGCCTGATAGCGTGACTATAATAGTAGTAGTACTTAGTCGTAGTGGGAGAATAATAACCAAGATCGGTTCGGTGTATACTCTTGGGAGAATTTCATGATAGGATTCCTGAAAAGAAATACATTTTTCGGAGAGTTTCATGATAGGATCCCTGAAGATCTTAGTACATAACCGGTCAGTTACAACAAAGCACTACTAGACGAAGTTATTTTTTGCAAAGAGATTATTGGCTAAGACTTTTGGTAGTCGTGCAAAAGGAATACATGTGAAAGTTGTAAATGCATGGTTAAAAGACTAAGTGGGAGATTGTTGGGGGTATATACCATTAACCATGCGTTTAGACATAGTATATTCTAACAATTGTCATGGTTAAAAGTCTAAGTGGGAAATTGTTGGGATATATACTATTAACCATGCGTTTGGATATAGTATTTATTATAGAACAATTATTTATTAATTGTTTAATAAAGATTTAAATAGATCATGTACACAATAGATGATTTAGTGTATAGAGTTTAGCTTATACACGGAAGATTAAATCGTCGGTTCTTGTAAGTATAAAATTTATGTTCACAATCTAAGATGGAAATTGGACAAAGCCATCAGTATGATTGTAGCACAAGATTAATATAATGTATCTTCATTATGGGAACGGTATAGTTCCGTCTTCCTGTGCTAGTACATTTTGTATGTATTGAACGGACCAAGTAGAGATAAATATTTTTGTACTGAATAACCACAACAACAACAAGCCCAGTATAATCCCACTATGTGAGGTCTGGGGAGGGTAGAGTGTACGCAGACCTAACCCCCACCTTGAAAGGTAGGGCGGTTGTTTCCGAAAGACCCTCGGCTCAAGAGAGGAGAACAAGAGAGGAAAAACAAGACAAAAGGTTAGATAAGACCAAACGTATCGAAAACAATATGAAAGCAAGGAATAACAAAAGCGAGAAAGTCATGGTAGAACAGTCCGGAAAGAAAGGAGCATTAACTACTATAGATAACTAAGATAACCAAAGTACAACGGCCCAACAAATATAAGCAGCGATCAAATGCAGAAATCAAATGGCAATAAACAAATGAGCAAAACTACAACTACTATGGTGAAAGGATTAGCCACCTAGCCTTCTATCCTAATCTGAGTCCTCCACAACCTCCTATCTAAGGTCATGTCCTCGGTGAGCTGACACTGTGCCATATCCTGTCTAATCACCTCTCCCCAATACTTCTTCGGCCTCCCTTTGCCTCTTCTGAAACCGTCCATAGCCAACCTCTCACACCTCCGCACTGGGGCATCTGTGTCTCTCCTCTTCACATGCCCAAACCATCTCAGCCTCGCTTCCCGCATCTTATCCTCCACTGATGCCACTCCTACCTTGTCTCGGATATCTTCATTCCTAATTCTATCCCTCTTAGTGTGCCCGCACATCCACCGCAGCATTCGCATTTCCGCGACTTTCATCTTCTGAATGTAAAATTTCTTGACTGGCCAATACTCCGCCCCGTACAATAAGGTCGGTCTAACCACCACTTTGTAGAACTTGCCTTTAAGTTTTGGTGGCATTTTCTTATCACACAGCACTCCGGAGGCGAGCCTCCATTTTATCCACCCTGCACCAATACGATGTGAAACATCGTCGTCGATATCCCTATCTCTCTGTATAATAGACCCAAGATACTTGAAACTTCCTTTATTTTGAATGGCCTGGGTACCAAGCCTCACTTCCTCGTCAGCCTCACGCGGTAGGCCATTGAACTTGCACTCTAAGTATTCTGTCTTGGTCCTACTCAATTTAAATCCTTTAGACTCCAACGTCTGTCTCCAGCCCTCCAGCTTATCGTTAATTCGGTTGCGAGTCTCGTTAATCAGGACTATGTCATCCGCGAAAAACATACACCAAGGCACCTCACCTTGTATTTGTCACCTCAATTCATCTATCACCAGGGCGAATAGAAACGGGCTAAGAGCTGATCCTTGATGCAACCCCATCATAACAGGGACGTGCTCCGAGTCTCCTCCTACCGTCCTTACCCTGGTCTTAGCTCCATCATAAATGTCCTTTATCGCTCTAATGTACACCACAGGTACACCTTTAGCCTCTAAGCATCTCCATAGGACCTCTCTTGGCACTTTGTCGTAGGCCTTTTCTAGGTCAATGAATACCATGTGCAAGTCCCTCTTCCGCTCCCTATACTGCTCCACCAATCTCCTTACAATATGAATGGCTTCTGTAGTCGAGTGCCCCGACATGAATCAAACTGGTTCTCTGAAATAGACACACCTCTCCTCACCCTCATTTCCACCACCCTTTCCCACACTTTCATAGTGTGACTTAGCAGCTTGATATCTCTATAGTTGTTGCAGCTTTGAATGTCTCCCTTGTTCTTGTACACGGGAATCATTGTACTCCACCTCCATTTTTCCGGCATCTTCGCTGTCTTGAAAATGACATTAAAAAACTCAGTCAGCCACTCCAAGCCTATCCTGCCTGCATTCTTCCAAAATTCCCAAGGAATCTCGTTAGGTTCGGTCGCTCTTCCCCGACGCATCCTACGAACAGCTCCTTTAACCTCCTTAACCTTTATACTCCTACAATATCAAAAGTTGTGGCCCCTATCCGAGTGCTCCAAGTCTCCCAACACCATGTCTCTGTCCCCTCCTTCGTTCAAGAGTTCATGAAAGTATGATTGCCATCTCTGTCTAATGCGAGATTCCTGTACTAACACTTGGCCATCCTCGTCCTTGATGCACTTCACTTGATCCAAGTCGCGTGCCTTCCTCTCTCTCGCCTTGGCGAGCTTAAATAGCTTCTTATCCCCACCTCTGTCCTCTAGTTCTGCATAAAGGCGTTCAAAGGCAGCCGTTTTAGCCGCCGAAACTGCCAACTTCGCCTCCTTTCTCGCCATCTTATACTTTTCCCTGTTCGTCTGCTTCTCTTCATCATCCTTACTATCTACCAACTTCACATATGCCTGCTTCTTTGCTTCGACCTTCCCTTGGACTTCTCTATTCCACCACCAATCCCCTCGGTGCCCACCACGGCAGCCTCGTGAGACCCCCAATACCTCTCTAGCTGCTTCCCTAATGCAACTGGCCGTCATATCCCACATATTGCTCGCATTCCCCTTACTATCCCACACTCCCATCCATAACCATCAACTTCTCCCCCATCTCTAGGGCACTAGACGGATTCAAACTTCCCCACCTAATCCTCGGTCGGTCATCCACGACCCTCTTCTTCTTCTTCCTTCTTATCTCCAAATCCATCACCAATAGCTTATGTTGGGTCGTAAGATTCTCACTCGGTATGACCTTGCAGTCCATACAGAGGCCTTTATCATCTTTTATAAGAAGCAGAAAGTCTATTTGCGTCGCAGCTACCGAGCTACGGAAGGTTACCAAGTGCTCCTCCTTCTTCGGAAAACTCGAGTTGGCTACCACCAATCCAAAAGCTTTTTCGAAATCCAGGAGTGAGACTCCTCCACCGTTCCTGTCCCCGAATCCAAATCCTCCATACACCTCGTCATAACCCCTCGAAACAGACCTAATGTGCCCATTGAAATCTCCTCATATGAATAACTTCTCAGTAGGCGGTATACTTACCACCACTTCGTCCAAGTCCTCCCAAAAGCGCCTTTTTACCTCCTCGTCCAAACCCACTTGTGGCGCGTAGGCACTAATAATGTTCAAGGTGAACCCTCCAACGACTAACTTAATCGCCATCATCTTGTCATTGATCCTTCTAACCTCTACCACCTGATCTCTAAGCTCACTATCTACTAAGATCCCTACCCCATTCTTATACCTCGACTTGCCCGAGAACCAAAGCTTGTACCCGTCCACCTCCTTAGCTTTAGGTCCTACCCATTTAGTCTCTTGGACGCAAGAAATATTAATCCTCCTCTTCTTAAGAATCTTAACTAACTTTATGGACTTTCCCGATAAAGTCCTAATATTCCAAGACCCTACTCTCAACCTAGAAGCTCCCTTAACCCTCTTGGCCCCCCCAACCCTGGCCCCCGATCCCAACCGAAAACATGACCCTAGTCTACTATCCCTCACCAAAGCCAGTAAAACAAATATACGCTAGTGCAAGGTTAATCCAAGACAAACGAAGGGTCAATACTAAAGAACAAGTTAGCAATAGTCTATAAGCAGTGAAATATGCGGGCAAAATTTATAAGGCTAAAAGACAGGAAATGAGCTATTAGAGGTACCAACTCCAAGTAAATAAAGCCTGTTCACCACCGAAAATCTCTGTTCGCCGCCGGAAATGCTGTTATCTGCCGGAAAATACTGTTCACTGGCCGGAATCACTGTTCACTGGCAGGAATCACTGTTCACCTACCTGTGCAGAAACTTCCCGGAAACCTACTGGTGGAGGATTTCCGGTCGCAGGGTAGAAGATAGAGGAAAAGAGGAAAAAAAATAAAAAAAAAAGATGGGAAGGAAAGAAAAGAGAGAACAGAGGAGAGGGAGAGAGAGAGAGAGAGATCTGGCCAGCCGGTGGTCGGTGGCCGTTTGGGGGGGTAGGTGGGGTGGGGGTTGGGGGGAGGGGTGGAGGAGGAGCAAACTTACCGTTGGTGAAAGAGAGAAGAGAGAAGAGAGAGACTGAATATATAAAACAAATTCTCTAGTTCATTAAATGTACTTATAATCTTAATCTTGATATAATTATTATGATCAATGTGATTTGTTCATTATTTTGAATTATTAAAAGGTACGACTCAATTGCGGGTCTATGTATTCCTGGTAAATTGGATAATAGCAAATTACATTTGTGAAATAGTAATTAGTTGATAGATAACCCTTTATGGATGCTTACAAGTCTATATGAAAACCCTGCAGGTGGATTTTGTATCCATCACATGATGTAAGTTAAGCAGAAATATAAAGGATTCAATTAGTCAATGAATTAAATTGTCAGTAATTTGATTTAATTGATTGGTATCTGTAATCTTAACATGGGGAGTTAAATAAGTTTTAATGTATGGTTTCGAAATTGAACTTAGGAGTGCAGTTACGATTTTTTAGTGGAATAATTCGTAATTTATTATGGTAGGATTAATTCAGATTTTTTGAATTAATTCCATAATAGAAAGCCTCGTTAATTAAATTTTGTGGTCCCTGCTGTGTGATAACGTCCAAATACACTCCTCAAAGAGAAAGTGTACACGGTCGTATGCAATATATTTACCCAACTATGAGTCGGGGTCGATCCCGCAGGGAACAATATGCCAGGCGATTAAGAAAGTAAAGAACTTTCACCAACTAAGCTAAAGCCAAACGATAAATGATATTTTGGGTTTTTGAGAAAGATTATAACTAATGCAAAAATGTAAACTAACCTAGAAAGCGAGTAAAATGATCAATGGCCACAAGCATGGATAATTGGAGATTACACTCAAGTAACGATCCAACGTATTTTACGATTTTACAACTAAGAGCGGGTTTGTGTTGATAAATAATGATATCTAAAATCTCATTGAAAGTCTTCCAACCAAATCAATGAATTTCACTCTAAGCTTTTCCAAGCCTTAGAGTGTGATATTAGGCACAATCAATTTAATCTCAAGTAACTATCCTCTTCCGAGCTCAAGTTATTAGATGAGTTTAATGACCCAAATTCTTGTTAATTAATCTTTTCCAACCTAGATTTCCTCTTCCGAGCTCAATCTAAGTAAATTGGTGAGTCCTAGGGTTAGCTAATCCCTTTGGAAACATTCAAGAACGAGATTAATTAAATCAACAAAGACCCACTTCAATAGCAATAAGAATCATTCAATACATAAGCAAAACAAGAGTTTCATTCAACACTTTAATCATAGAATATTTCCATAAACGAGATTCAAGTGAAGAAAATAAATACTACACACTTAGATATACAATACAAAGCAAGGAATTGAAGAAATGAATTAAAGGTTTAAGAAATACTCAACCAAATCTTCAAATCTTCAATCCCAAAGTGTGGTATAGAAACCTACTCTCCAAAACTTGCAAAAAAACTGCCAAAGATGAAAATTATTTTTGCCCTAAGCCTCTCTTTTATGCCCACGATTTTAGATTTGCAATTCTGCCCGTTTTTTGCGAATCTGTCCCGTTTTTGCAAAACTGTCCATTTTTTACAGTTTTGCAAATCTATCCAATTTAGCCTCTTTTTGACTTTATTTTCACTTGGTTTCTTCTGATCACTTCTAAATCATATAAAATCAACTTATCAGACTCGCACGTCACGCTTCAGCTATCTTGGCTTGTTTCGCTCTATTTTGTTCCATTTTAGTCCATTTTGATCCATTTTGCTCTTTTATGCTCTCCGGGCATCTTTTCCTACAAAACAACATAAAAACACAAAAAGTAACAACAAAAGTGCTTAAAGAGTCACAAAAACTTAAGGAATTAGCATCGAATATCGCGTAATTTCACGACTCATCAACACCCCCAACTTACAGTCTTTGCTTGTCCTCAAGCAAATCAAAACAAAAATCTCAATGAGGAACCACTTTAAGCACAAAAACATGACTTTGGTTGGTACCAACAATTAGGCTACAAGCATGTGAAGCTTCAACCAAATAACTCCCTCATTTCAAAATATAATTTCAAGAATGCAATCGAGATTTAAAACTATCAAACAACAACACTCAAGTCTCAATAAGTGACTCAAAACCACTAGTTTACTAGATATGCTCAATTGACTCAACTTGGAATTTTTGAACATCACCACTCTATCGTAATCCATATGCCCTCACAAGAAAGAAAGTTCCAAAATCACTATATTCACAACAATAACGCAAGGGACAAATACACAAAAGTCACTCACACTCAACAAAGAAGTTCTAGTGCTAACAAATATCACACCATAAGCTTGCCCTTATTTTCGTTCATCACTAACTCAAGAACATTCGGTTGGAGATCACATAGGCACTTTTTAAGCATCTAATGTAGGCTTAGGGAAGGATAGGATAAGTATTTGGGATACAAGTGATTACGCCCTCCTTGAACACTACACATACTTTTTGTCCACTTTCCTCTTCATTTCAAAACATCACTCCTTCCTTTGCATACTAGTTTCCCCAATTATTCATTTTTTTTTTTGCACAAAAAGTTTGCAACATTTTTGTATTTTTCAAATTTTCTTCCTTTCTTTTGACTTTTCCACAACACTAACCTTCACCACTCTCAACCAACACTAACACCCCCAACTTAGGCTTTTGGCCTCAAATTCACAAGTTCATGTTCAAGGAGGGAAAGGTTCAAAAGAGAGACTTTTCATCGAACAGGGTAAAGACTTGTAATGGTGCAATCAAAGAAAAGGTCATAAGCTCAAATGGGGCTACTAGTGATATTATTTATGCAATGGTAGGCTAGAAAGGCTAAAGAGGCTTTTTCAAAAATCACAAAGATAGCCCAAGGTCATCTCTCCAACCAACATAATCAAAATTAGCATTGAACGACTAACCGGGCAAGTTCTAGATGATAAAAGTAAACACAAGAATTATTCAACAAACACTCACACACATGGCATATGAACTAGTCAAGATGGATCAATTTCACTTCCCAAGAAAGAACAACTAGTGCAATATCTCATAATCCAAAGTAAACACAACTAGTAGGTAAAGAGTCACCAAATGAGCCACAAAGTTGTCACAAAGATCATTCTTTCCTATGCACCTTGCCTTTTAACATTCACAAAACAATTTGGACGGGTATCCGCATTTCAATTTCACATGCAAGAGACTAACTCTATTAGTACCAAACAAGCCAAGAGTTTTCATATTTTTCCTCAAAGAAAATAAAATAATAAGAGTGACTAATCCACAAAATGTCAAAAGAACAAAATTTTCAAAATTTTTGAGCAAGTTTCAAAATATAATGCGCTACCACGTGCCACCCCCAACTATAAACATTGCAGTGTCCTCGCTGCACATAATCAAAACAAAACATAAACATAGAAAAGGGAATTTTTTTTTTACTCGTTGTCACCACATGCGACGCGACATGCGAGTCGCATGTGATGTCACCCGTATTTTTTTTTTCTCTCTGTCACCACATGCGACGCGACATGCGATTCGCATGTATGACATGCGAATCGCATGTTATGACACCAAAATATATTTTTTCGCAGCTTTTACTGGTTTTGGGGGCTGTCCGGGTATCCGATATGCTTAAAACAACTCCAAAAATTCTGAAACTTTGCAGATTAGTCAAAAACCATAAACTAAACTATTCTAAAAAAATAAAATTTCAAAAACGATTTAAATTTTTTAAAACGATGGGTTACCTCCCACCAAGCGCTTGATTTAACGTCGCGGCACGACGGTTACTTTTACCACTTTTCCTTCCATTTGGAAGATATGAATTTGCGCCCCAACTTTGAATCAAGATTATGATGACGCTCATGGGGCGGTGGTAGAAAAACAAGGAGGCCAACTCTCGGGTGTCGCATTTTGCACTTCTTGGCCCGTAAGTGAGGCATGCCATTTTGTCTTCTTGGCATAGCAAACTTCAATATGAAAACGCTTTCTTCTTCATTTCCACAATTCTCCATAGGCTCGGTTAGTTCAACTTCCAAATCATCAACCAAAACTCAAATTAGAAAAACAGTAAATTTTTCTAAGTCCCGGCAACGGCGCCAAAAACTTGTTGATCCCAAACGCACACGCAAGTATACGTGGTCGTACAAGTAATATAGACTGTTAAGTCCAGATATCGATCCCACAGAGACTTAGATTCTACTGTTAAGCTAATTCAAATTCGAATGAAACTATTCAAGAAAGTAAAAATCAAGATGTTTGTTGTACTAAACTAAAACTGAAAAGTAAACAATTTGTGATGGGTGTTTTTGTGACTGGGAATATCTTGACAAAGATTGTAAGAATTATCAGATGAGAGAAAGATCTAGGGTCATGACTTTCGACAATCCAGTTGATCTTCGGACAATTCCACCTATTTTATTTCCTAGGTTACTAGTTGACGGGTTAATTATACTTTATGATATTCTCTCGAACTACTCACAAGCCTGTAGATGTTACTATAACACCTATATCTCTATGGTCATCAGAGGTAACAGGAACGCATTTATTTCTCCGTATTCAACTAAGTAGGGCTAAAGGGTATATCTCTATCCTCAGTAGTGAAACGATTAAATCGAACAAACTCTATTTATTCTTATTACGTACGTGAATTCCCTTTTCTCAAGTCCAATTCGCGCACCACAGATAGTGTCTAACTATTGGCCAGATAATCAAACAATTAAGATCAAGAATAAATAAGCAACCCAAAATATGGAAAATCAATAGATAATAATTGTCATCAAACCAACTTTCAAGTCTTTCGCCACAACCCTAGAATTAAGAAGTTTAGCTACTCATGATTCGATCATAGACAAAAGAATTCATGAATAATCTAGGGTTGAAAAAGATGAAAAATAAAATAAACCTAGAGAGAGAAAATAGAATGGTGGCTTACAAGTCTTTGAGTAATCCCAGCACACCCTTTTCAGCTAATAAAACGTCTATATATAGTGTAGGGTAAAAACAAAAAATAAGTAAACCTAATCCCAGTCGAACCGGGAAAGCTGCGCAGAACCCCGCTTTCCTTCCGCGATGTGGATGAATCGCGCAATGTTCTGAGGCCTCCCGCTTTCCTTCCGTGATGCGGATGGACAACCTAATGGTAATGCTTGGAGCTGATTTTTGTCCGCTTTCTTCACGCGATGCGGATGAAAAGCGAGACCTTCAGTTCAATGTTTTTTCTTTTAGTTCATCACTTGTGGTCTTCGATTCGTCACCTCGTCTAATCGTCATATGCTCCAAAATCAATCACTTTAAGCACAGTTTTTCATCGTTTGTCATCATCGTACCTATACACATGAAATATAACGACATAAGTTCAAATACGACGATTGCATCATGAATTAAGCGATAAAAGTCATAAGAGTAGAATATAAAATGACACAAAAAATGATATTTGTGCCAAATATCAAAAAGCTGTGAAGTGCATACTTAAGTAACTATTCGGAACCTACCCTCAAACATAAGAAATCATTTTTGTCATTTTCTCTTCAAGACAAAGTAATAAAAGCACATCGGAGAAGCGCTAAATTTTAAAAAAGCAGTTTAACTACTGATTCTTCGTCAGTAGTGTCAACGTTCTTCAAATATTCAGCTAAATGTGTCTGTCAGATTTGACGGAAACAAGAAAAAAGAAACTTAAATATAAACATCAAGAAAGTCCCATTAATCATATAATATGCAACAAAAAAATTACACTAGAGACTAAAAAGATACTCCCTTCGTCTCAAATTATGTAACACTCTTTCTTTTTTAGTCAGCCTAGAAAAGAACGACACTTTTCTATATTTTGTAACAATTCAACTTTAAATTTACCTTTTTACCCCTTATGAAATAATTTCTAGCCACACAAATTTTCATGATTTATTTTAGACCACAAGTTTCAAATGTCTTTTTTTATTTCTTAAATTTCATGTCAAGTCAAATACCTTCATATAAAATGGGACTGAGGGAGTATTAAAAATAGCAGAAATTACCCCTAAAAAGAACTGCACCAGACTAAAAAAAAAAAAATTAACAATAGCAGAAACTACATAAATTTTACCTCTAAATGTTAGTTTCACCTATTTCTTTTTCATAACTCCCATCAAATCTAACAAACCGAGCCCGTCAAATATTTGACGACGACCAAAAATATTAACTTTGACAAACTTAAAGCACCAAAAGCTGTTAACTGCATACTTAAGAAACTATTCTGAATCTACCCCCGAGACCTTTTTTTTCATTTTCTCTTTCAAAACCCAGTAATAAAAGCACATAGAAGAACCGCTAATTTTTTTTTAAAAAAACACTTAACTACTGATTATTCATCAGTAGTGTCAATGTTGTTGAAATCTAAAGAATCCGAAATTATTCATCTTTGTAAGTCAAATTTACTATACCAAGCTATAAAACTCCTCAACACAATACAAAAAACCACCTCAAAACCAATATTATACGCTACATTAATACAAACATGTACAAAAACAAACTCACTCACTCATGGTCTTCAATTCCACACACAATGCATCAAAACCGGGCTCGAAACCGATCGATTTGTAGGGAACAGTTTACTTGCTCTTTACTTCAAATCAAATTCAAATTTCAATCAAACTCGAAGGTTTTTCGATAGTATGTTGTTTAAGGATGTTGTCGCTTGGTCTTCGATGATAACGGGTTATGTTCGTGTTAGAAAACCCGAGATTTCGTTGAGTTTATATAAGGAAATGATTGATTTTGGGTTTGAACCAAATGGTTTTACTTTATCTGCTGTAATTAAAGCTTGTTGTGAAATTGGTGATTTGAAATTGGGTTGTGGATTTCATTGTGTTGTGATTAATCGTGGATTCGACGAGAATAACGTGATCGTTAGCGCGTTAATCGATATGTATGGTAAGAATTATGATTCGGGTAGTGCACTTAAGTTGTTCGATGAATTGCCTGAAAGGGATGCTGTTTGTTGGACTTCGGTTATTTCAGCTCTTACGAGGAACGAATTGCACGAGGAGGCGTTAGCGTTGTTTTACGCGATGCATGGGAAGAACGGGTTGTTACCGGATTTGTTTACGTTTGGTAGTGTGTTGACTGCGTTGGGTAATTCAGGGAGGTCGAGGCAAGGTAGAGAAGTTCATGCTAAGATTGTGACGAGTGGTCTTTGTGGGAATGTGGTTGTCGATAGTAGTTTAGTGGATATGTACGCGAAATGTGGGGTGGTTGATGAGTCTCGGCATGTTTTTGACCGAATGGATAAGAGGAATTCCGTTTCGTGGTGTGCGTTAATGGGTGGATACTGTCAAAAGGGGGAGTTTGAAACGGTTATTGAGCTCTTTAGGACGATGGGGGAGGTTGATCTTTACAGCTTTGGGACCGTTCTTCGTGCCTGTGCAGGTAGGTGTGTCAAATGGGCGGTTGGGCTGAATTTGAGCGGGTTAAAATGGGTTGAATTAATAAATGAGCGGGTTATTGACCTGTCCAAAGGTTACTTGGGCTGAAAAGCGGGTCATAATCCAACTTGTTAATTTCTTGTTTGTTCTTTTATAATTTTTTTAGTACCTAAAAAAATGATTTTTTTTCTTTGTTATGGCTATAAATAACATATCAAATTAAAAAATGTTGTTTTGAAAATATTTTGACAAGATTTCAGCCCAAATTTTGATGGGCTGTATTGACCTACCCAAACTTGGGCGTGTTATGTTTTCATGGGCTAATTTTGCTACCCTTATGTGCAGGGTTGGCAGCTTTGAAGTCAGGGAAGGAAGTTCACTGCCAGTATTTGAGGAGAGGTGGCTGGAGCGACGTTATCGTGGAATCGGCTCTAGTTGATCTCTATGCAAAATGTGGGTTTGATAATTATGCTTGTGTGATTTTCCGCCAAATGAAGGTTAGGAACTCGGTTACCTGGAACTCGATGATATCCGGTTTCGCTCAGAATGGGAAAGGCGAAGAAGCTATTGCAGTATTCAAGGAGATGATTAGTGAAGGGGTTAAGCCAGATTATATCAGTTTTATCGCTGTTCTTTTTGCTTGTAGTCATAGCGGTATGGTTGATGAAGGTCGAAAGTATTTTCTCTCGATGATTAATGAGTATGGTATTAAAGCTCATATCGAGCATTATAGTTGCATGGTTGATCTTCTAGGTCGGGTTGGGGAGGTAGAAGAAGCTGAAAGCTTGATTCTAGGTGCGGAATTCAGAAACGATGGTTCCCTTTGGGCTACTCTACTTGGTGCTTGTACTAGCAGTACGAATCCTACTGTTGCTGAGCGTATTGCAAAGAAAATGATGGAACTAAATCCGGATTATCATTTGAGTTATGTTCTGCTAGCAAATGTGTACAGAGCAGTAGGCAGGTGGGCTGATGCTCTTGAGATTCGGCGGCTGATGCAAGAAAAAAGAGTGAGTAAGATAACTGGGAAGAGCTGGATTTAGATGAACACTAACAACCTATGTTGCTCGGACTCTTCAAAAATGATGACATACCGGTAATGCACTAATGTTGGAGGATCCGACATGCATCGGCCGACATTTTTAAGAGTCTGAACAACATAACTAACAACAGCTTATAGCCTTTCCAGTGAAGAACTCTATCCAGATGCCCCTAGAAGGAAACATTCTTGAAAATGCTCAAGATGATAACGGGGATACATAGCACATTTATCAATTTTGTTCCTGTCAGGGTCACTTGTTTCAAGATGCGACTTGTATGAGACCTGTTGTCAGTGTACCCAGCATTATAGACATGTTTAGGGTATAGAAATTTGTCAACCCATAATTTGATAACCTTGGGGGTTTTTCAATCAGCTCAAAATATAGGACCAAGCACGTCTTTGATCTCAGTCTTTTAGGCAAGGAAGAGAGAGATATATATATAGTGACACAAGCCTTTCAACAGCATGGGTGACCAAAATCAGGAGTATGTTTTCAGCTATGTGCGACATTGTAGAAGTAGAATTAACGAATTCTTTGAGATTATTCTTGGCTCCAGTCTTAGAGTTCCTTACTGGACATGTAGCCATGATGGCAGCTTATGTTAATGATGTGGATTGCCCCTCTGTTATGTGCATTACACAATAACAGGAAGAGGGTGTTCATCTATGTACTTGCCTTCTTGCCCCGTGTTTCAATTTCATAATTATATCTTCATCCGCCTGAACTGTATTTTGCTTTTTATTGTGTTTGGAGAACCGGCAACAAGTTTTACTATTGGAAACACATAGACAGTCGTTGTAAGTCTTGTATCAGGAGTTATTCCCCTTTCCTCCATATTGTTAAGCAATGGTTTGAGCCTCTTCAAAAAAAAAAACCAATGATGTTGAAGATGAACTAGCCGTATAAATTTTCATATCTGAAGCATGATTTCTGAAAATGAATTACTGCAACCTCTTTTATCTTGAGTACTTCCATTTATGAAGTTCATTCAATTCCTATTGCAATGAAACAAGGGTACAACAACAGCCACATAGCTAGTGTAGTCCCACACGTGGGGTCTGGGAAGGTAGGATGTACGCAAACCTTATCCCTACCTTTATGGGATAGAGATGTTGTTTCCGAAATATTTGGACCATTCTCGATTTGTGCATGTCATCCTTGCGCAAGGGCCATGCTAATGTTTATCGTTCCAATTTTATGCAATGAAACAAGGGTAGATCTGTTATATGATGCCGGACAATATTAAGCCTAGCTTAACACTAGCTTTGTTGGCCTCTTCTTTCATAATGCCTCTCAAGTTGTAGTTCAGATCTTCTGGTGTATGAGAGTATCTCAACCGAGCTGGAACTGGAAACTTTACACTTGATTTGGTGGGGTGCGCCAGGCCCAAGCTAGAGTGCAAGACCAGGGCGACGCGTGAAGGCCCGAGTAGCAAGCTACCCTGATGAACCTTCCCCCTTAAAAAAATTGAGTTAATATCGTGTGAGCCGATGGCTCACATATCAAATATTAAACTGATAAGAACAGATACTACACTTGATCTTAGCCAAAAGGCCGAGAAAGGTATGCTTTATTTTGGTCACGGACCTCGTCTCTTATACTCCCTGTCTACTCTCTGCTTTTCATTTTCCAACGATATGGGACTGATGAGCCTTCACTGCTACCTACTCTTCCCAGTATTAAATGTCTACATGTTTGGAGAAAATCATATACTCTTTATCGTTCATCTTGTTGCTTGGCATGAACATATTCCTGTGCTCCGATCGAGCACAATGAGCTTTGCATAAAACTCACACAAACACACATTACAGAGACAAAAAATCAAGGGTTTTGATGATTTTCTATATTCATAGAACTCTGCTACTGTTGTATATATGTAAAACCACTCCCAAGATGGGAAGTGTAACCAATTAACATCAATTTTATGGAAAAGTTTCATGATTTTTAAGGATTAACCCAACACTAGTATAGCCAAAGTACTATAGAGGCGGAGCATGAGTTCAATATATTCATAGAAATATTAGATGAATTCTTCAATAAAAATACAAGATTTTAGTCTAAGCTATTGGGTTGGTTCTACATATTAGATGAATTCTTCAATGCAAATACAAGATTTGAGTCTAAGCTATTGGGTATATATAGAGGACATACGTCACTTGTTCTTGAAGGAGCTTGGGTAACCACTTTGTGAAAATACCAATTAACATCCATTTTGTGCAATTAAAACATCGTATCGTGAAAAAACTCTGTGATTCTAAAGGATTAACCAAATAATGGGATTAACACAACACCAACAAGAGGGTGCTCATCTATCTATAAACATGCCCAAGATTAGCATTTCATAATTTCCGCTTTTCTGAGTTTCACAAACAACGTGTTTTCTTTACTCTTCAAATTGCGATTTTAAAATTTTTAAATGTAAAACTTGACTCATAAGTTTATATTATATATATAAAAAAAAGTTTCATAAGCTGGTAGATATGTTTTCTTAAATGTAAAACTTGACTTAAAGTGTTGGTTTGTCTTCTCGATCATCTGATCGGAAATGCATGCTCAACGTGAAGAGATTGTTCGTACCATGTGGGAGGATTATATTAAAGAGTAGTTATACTGCAACTCATGTTCAATTTTTCTTTTTATTGAACTAAAATACGATCAATAGGTGTTGTATTTTTTAGAAATGTCTTCTAGTTGTGTATTAACTTTGTTATGAACTATGATTTGCTCATTTGATAGTTTTCAGAACTTATAGGGTTTTCATGTTTATGAGAAAAAATACAACTTAAGAAATCCAAATTATATGTCCAAACAAAATTTCAACTTCAAATCAACCTGATTTCAAATCATTATTTTAAACGGGGCCTAATCCTTTTTGTTACTCTTTTTGAAATAAAACTACAATTTAAAGAAACTATACAAGAGTTGCTATTAATTGCAATTTACTGTTATATATAATTACTAGTGCGGCAATGAATGGTACGTGATGGGAAAGAAGAACCATGTTATGACGATCATTCCACATATTCTTGATTGAGGCAAAAGCTCCTCAACTGAAAATTGGTAAAAGACCAAAACTATAAATATCATCAGGACTATACACTTGAGGTTCCCTTCTTTCGCGGTATTTGAAAGAACAATTAGAGGAGCATAATTAAGTTAATTATAAATTGTAAGAGCTTGAACTTCTAAGGTATAAGAAAATTAATGGAACAACCACTAATTATACATACACAGTTTATGAGAGAAAAATCACGACGTGTAAATAGAAGGCATTGATACGTTACAAAAAATAAAGAACCCACCTATGAGGAAATATTTGTGCAAGACAGTACCTGCTGCCACAACATCAAGTACAAAAAACGAACTTGAGTTGACCTGAGTAAACTTTTTTGTCAGCTGATATATCATTGGTAAAAATAAAAGTAGTGCGATATATAGGAGATTACCTTTATCTAGAAATAAAAGTACAGCAGCATAAAGGAGATTAACTTGATCCATCTGATTCAAGTACAAAAACAACCTGATGGACCTATTCTAACTATACAACAAAGTGATAAATGAATTAAATCTAAAAGTTTAATATGTTATTCAGAATGTACAAAAGGCAGCATGAGATAAAAATATTAAATGTCGCGAAATACCCTGAAATAGTTGGTTAAGCCTAGTTTTTTTTGACAATCAAATAAAAAGTGCAACGTCAAAAGCAGAGATGTACAAGCAACGCAATGCAAATAGCAAAGAAAATGCCTAAAGCACCCCTAACCCAAGGTGAGCAAAGAGCTCAACTCTCCCTTCTATATAGATAGTAATAGTAATAATAGTACTCCCTTCGTCCCAATTTAAGTATTTTAGTGTGACTTGACACAAAATTTGAGAAATAAAAAAGATTTTTGAATCTTGAGGTCCTAAATTAAAGATGTGTGTGATGAACTAAAATATCTTTTAAATCTTCAACTTATTAAATATAGAAAGAGACACTTTTTTTGAGATAAACAAAAAAGAAAAGTAAGACACTCAAATTGGGACGAAAGGAGTATAATAGTAATAAAGTAAAGTAGTACTGGTAATAGTAATAATATATACGCTTTTAAAAGTTACTTCTAGACATTAAAGAGGACAAACTTCACATAAAGAAAAGATTGGGGACCAATGCAGCATTTAAAATTACACCATAAACAGGATTACCCATAACCCAAGAAAATGGTGGAGTCCTAATTGAACCAATTCATCAGTGAAATCAATGGAGCAAAAAAGGGATTTTTTTTTTTTTTTTAGTTTCAAATGCATTGTAGAGAAACCCCATTTGGTTAAAATTCAACAATTTACAGCTTAAAGGTAATTTTTTCTTTTTCTTTGTTGCTTCATTCTTTACTTACAAAATGAGCCAGTTGTATGTCTTCTTTGATAGTACAATGAGATGCTTTTGAATTATTTAAGTTAGAAAGTGAAAAGGTTGAATCTTTTGCAAATTTATGTGGCCACAAGTTTCAAAGTTTGGAACTTTTTGCTTTTTGCTCAAGTTTCTGCTTTGACCCTTTTGCATTTGATGAAAATATACTCCCTCCGATTTGCTGTTTTTTTGTTTTACACGCCCCGTAAGAAATATTAATTAAGAGAGACATTTGTGTAACTTTACATTTATTTTGTGTCTAAGTTATAATCTCTCTCCTTCATTAAATGTTTACTTTATTTATGTGTCATCTCCGTTAATGACAAAATTCTACTAAGGTAAAATGGGGGGAAATATTAATTGTGCCTTGAACTCCTAAAACGATGAATAATTTGAAACAACTATTTTTAGTAACCACGACAGATAATTTGAGACGGAGGAAGTATGGTTTAGGAGTGATTTTGGAATAAGACCCTGAAGATGATTTTTGCTCTAAATCAACCCAAAATTATGTTTTGGACTTGAATTCCTCAACTTGGTCAATGAAATTAATTGTTTTTCAATTTTGAGTTCGTTGCCTTACTGTGCGACCACAGAGAAGGCTCCTGTATCGTACATCCTACCCTCCCCACACCCCACTTGTGAGACTACATTGGGTATGTTGTTGTTGTTTGTCCTTGATCCTAAATAATTTAGTGACCGGAGGGAGGATATCCAAGATGGTATCGTCCAATTGTAGTCCACTAACATTGGAAGTAATTGGACCAGCTAGGAAATTGAATGAAAGGTTTAGGGATTCAAGTTATGTAAAGGTTCTGTTTATCAGTCGAATAGGCGTAGGAGATAGTCGCTTGGTTTATATATTACTGTAAAATTTACACCAGAGAGATATAAATGCATACAATAACAACATACCCAGTGTAATCCCACAGGTGGGGTCGGGGGATGTACGCAGACCTTACCCCCGCCTTTGTGGGGTGGAGAGACTGTTTCCTAGAAGAGATATATTACTGTTCCCATTTGGCCATTGGAAACCTAGCTATGAGGTGATAATTTTGAGATGAAGCAAGGAGTTTCAAGTTTGAAATGTGAAAAAACTTTTTCAGATAATATAACTGTGTGTTTACATTGTTATGTAAAAAGAGAAATTTGGAGGAATCGTTGAAGAAACGCTCACAGAGTGAAGCTCAAGCTCTTGTAATTGACTTCTAAATTGTTGGTCAGTGATCTAGCATTTCAAAGATAGTCTTAACAGGTAAACGTTTAGCTTGCCTTTGAAATTTAGAAAAAAGATAAGAAATTTATTAGCTGAATTTTGCAGTCTAATTCAGACGTACATATACTTTATAGAAAACAATCATATAAGTTGAGATCATGAACTCAACTAATAATCTCTACTTAACAAACCAGGGCTAATAACACTTTTGGTCTCTCAGTTATTGATATATTCTTATTTTAGTCCCTATGATATCTGACTAAGCACATGAAACCTTCAATTAATTGAATTGTGCACTTTTGATCCCTTTGCTTGTGAATATTCATGAATTTACCATAATTATTACCCGTTCAACTACTTACTTTCTCATGTGATATGTTAAATTTGTATTTTTACTTCATATTTGACAGTAACATAGTTCTATAATTAGTCAAATATAACATATTTTCTACATGAAGGGACCAAAAACACACATTTTAATTAATTGAAGGTTAAATATGCTAAGCCATTCATCAATCTGTGCTTTTGCATTCTCGTAATTACTCTGTGTTCCAGGTTGAATACCTGGTCAAACCATGATTAAGTGCTAAAGTTTTATGTACAGACACATTTCATGCATCTACTGGCTTGGTATAATCATCGGATACGGATAAGCTTTTCAGTTTCTCTTTTGTTTTGTGGGACAGTGAAAAATGTCTTTTGACTGCTTATTAATTACTTCTCGATAATCTTAGGTGCTGACAATGTTTAATCTTTTGGAATGCCAAAGCCGAAAAAACCTGAACATATGCTTCAACTTTTGCAGCATTTCATCAAACACTCGAACCAAATCAAACAAATACATTCCCTTCTTACAACCAGTGGCCCTCTCCTCCTTACCTCTCAATGGATCAACACTCTCCTTTACAACACTCTCATTAGAGCTTACCTCAACATTTCTCAGCCTCAAACAGCACTTAACCTTTTCACTCACATGCTCTTTCATTAAAATGGAATGAAATTTTATCCAAAGATGAATGGCACTTTGATGCCATAACTCAATCAGAAACTGAACCTGAGAGTTCTGCTATTGAACAGGTTATTCAATACCCGGATGGATCTATCGACCTAAAGTTCCTTAGATCTACATCGGTTAATGAATCATCATCTGACAGTCGAATGTCGTATTCACGGCCTTCGTCAAGTCAAAGAAAGTCTTACTCAAGACATTCTTCTTTTAAACCCTCGGAGGAAGTAGGTGAAACCCATGAACCTTTCGTGAACGAAATTAATAGAAAACTTAAAGGAGTAGATTTTACAAAAACTATCCCCAAAGTTTATTATCATTCACAGTAATCTGAGATAAACACCATGGAAGGTGATTGTTCTTGTTTCTCTCCAAAGTGGTGATGAACTTGATCTTGGAAGGATACTACAAGGATAGGTAAAGTTGAAAATGATTTATAAAATTGGAATATTCCAAAAGAGCCATTCCGGCAAATCTATAACACAGGGAAGTTTGATTTTGTAAAAAAACTACAATATCAAAACTTGTGAATCAACTGTTGCCATCAATAGTTCTGCAGAGACTATTAAGCTATTATCCATTCATGATACAAACATATATAAGAAAAATTATAATTTTCTTCACATAGGGCTTGTCCAAGTTGCTGTCAAACCTCTTTACAGATTAGGTTTAGACACACCTTTATGTCTCTTACTAAGAGATGATAGGTTATTAAACTTTGATGATTCTCTATTAGGAGTTTTACAGAGTAACCTAGCTCATGGCCCGGTTTACTTCAACTGTTATCCAAATTATTCGGTTGACATCAATGACCAAAATATATTGGATACTTTAATTCTTAATATTAAAACAAGAAACATGAATAGCAAAGTTAATACAAAAAGAAACAGCTGTCGTATACAGAGTATATTACAGACTAATGAAAACAACTTTAGCTCCAAAACCTAAAATAATGAGTCCAAAAGGAGTTACTATGCTCATGGAATCAAACCAAGAACATAGTAGTACTTTTGTACCTAGAATGATAAAATGGAATGAAATTTTATCCAAAGATGAATGGCACTTTGATGCCATAACTTAACCAGAAGCTGAACCTGAGAGTTCTGCTATTGAACAGGTTATTCAATACCCGGATGGATCTATTGACCCAGAGTTCCTTAGATCTACATCGGTTAATGAATCATCTTCTGGCGATCGAATGTCGTATTCGTCAAGTCAAAGAAAGTCTTACTCAAGACATTCTTCTTTTAAACCCCCGGAGGAAGTAGGTGAAAACCATGAACCTTTCGTGAATGAAATTAATAAAAAACTTAAAGGAGTAGATTTTACAAAAACTATCCCTAAAGTTTATTATCATTCACAACAATCTGAGATAAACACTGGAAGCCCAACTGCTAGTGATATGGATCTACAACAAGAAGAGCCAAAAGATTCACTAGATATGCTTAGAACCAATGATTTCAAACCAGATCTTTTAGCCTTAGACAAAGAAATGAAAAGTCCAAGGAACAAAAAGAAATTAGATTGGTACATGGATACCTACAGCTTTGAAGCTAGAATAGATTTTAAAGCTAATTGGATTAGTGACATAACAAGATGTAAGAGTGATATAACATTCTTCAAATGGTTCGAATTAACAGGGCAAATTCCAAATCAAAAGGAATCTTTGTCTATGTTAGTCAACAAATGGCATACAAAAGCCAAAGGAATAGTTGAATCAACTGTTCCACCATTAGAAGAAATTTATATACAAATAGGTAAAGAAATAATTACTGCAACCCCTTTTAAAAGAGAAGGAACCAATATTGATAGTGATCCTAAAACTAAGGACATTAACAAATTTGTTATATCCCGTGTTTTCACACGTTTGGAAAAACTTGAATTATATTGGATTCTTGAGACATAAGGTCAAATTTGATAGTTGGTTGAACATAGGAGTTATGCATGAAAGAATAGAGTCATGGAAGTGTGGGACGAGGCCAAGGGCAATTTCGGAATTTTGGAAATTAGTTTCGGGAATTACAAAACGTGGACTATAAGTCATTGGGCCAAAAATAATGGAATGGAATTTAAGGCCCAATGCATATGGAGTGGCCGGCCATGGTGTGGCCCAAGCCCACAATTCTTATTAAATTTCCATGTGATTAATTAACATAAGGCCTTGATCCAAGCCCATTTTAGTTGGTCATGTGCTTGGTCATGTGACCAAGTCTTCTTAATATATGATTAGAAGGTTCAAGACTTTAGAAATAAGATCAAAAAAATCAAGAACAAGAGAAAGAGCAAGGAGGCTCTCGGGTTTGGCCATAGAAAATTAGCCATCAAAAATATTGCTCCAAACATTTTTCTTTTGTAGTTTTTCTACTAAGTTGAGGTTCCTTTGTATCTTGGTATAGTTGGTTTGGAGGGAGAAGCTTTAGATTCTTCAAAGTGATCACATTTCCAAGTGAAGAAGACTTGAGAAAAAGGTAAGAATTTCTACCTTTTTATTGTGTTATGAAGTTTTGTTTGTGTTGTAGTATGTAGAAATGTGTTGATTGTATGGAAAAATGGGAGTTTGCAAAGTGGGTTTGGAATATGGCTTGTAGCCGTGGGTGTGTGTGTGTTGTGTGGTGATAATGTGTTGAATTTATGTTATATTCTAGTTGTGATTGTGATGAAATGCATATGGGAATTGAAAGTTGGATGAATTTAGTTGATATTGAAAAATAAGCATATGGCCGTTGGGTGTGCTTGACTTGGGATAAGAAATGAATTAAGTTGTTTAGTGTGTTGGAGTGTTGTTGTAATGTTTGTAATGTAAATGAAGTTAGAATGATATAAGTTTGTATTGAATTGGAATGTAGAAACTTATGTCATTTTAGTATGATTTTCCGACATTAAGGAAATGAAGTTGTTTGGTTGTGAATTATGATGATCATTGATGAATTTGGAAGTTGGAAACTTGTTATGAAGTTGTATGCCAAAGATTTGATGTTTTGCATAAGTTATGACTTTGACGGAAAGTTGTATATTATGTATATCGAGTGTATAACTTGAGGAAAACGATATGAAATGCTTTTAGAACTATATGGTGATGATCTTGATTGTTGATGAATGTGAAATTATTAATATTAGTTTAAAGTTGGGTTGAAATGAAGGTTATGTCAACTTGTTAGAAAGATGACTAGTTGAAGGATATTTGTGTTTTTAATGTTCGTTGTTGATATTGATGTTGTCGTTTGGGTTGTTGTTGATGATTTCTAGCCGAGTTGAATTCTCGGGGTGCTATATGTATAGGGGAAGTGCTGCCGAAATTTCGGTAGACAATTATGCATTAAGTTGAAACTTTGATATTCATAACTCACAATTGGTAAACTTGACCAATTGTAGTTTTTCGACGAAACGGGAAGTGAGTTTGGAAAGGCGTAAAGAGCTTGAAAGGTATGTAAAGCAACCCAATTCTTCCCTTGGCATGCCCTTAGTGTGTTAGGGTCGGATCCGGGCCTCGAAAGACTTCTTGGCCCTCGGAATCCGCAAGAGAAATTCTCCGTTTTTCCTTCAGTAGAATTGAACCATTTTGGTATGCTTTTCTTGAAATTATGCAATTTTGTTCTAAATTACTTGGAAGGTCACAGAATGTTTGTAGAACCTTTTTAGGTGACTCCATGAGCTTGGAGGGCATAATTTGAGCCCGCCGCCTTGTTTGTCCCAAGGCGGGCCCACTATTCCCGGTTTTGCCCTTAATGTACTAAAACTTTCTTTCTAAGCAATTTTTGAAAGAAACGTTTTGACTATCCTTTTAATTACTTAACGAATATTGTTTTAAATACTATATTAAGTCTTACAAATTATTCTGACACCCGGAATGACTTCGGGAAGGTTATATTTCTGTAATTTATTATGATATCCGAAATGCATCTATTATGATCCCGTCCAACTCCATTGGATTTGTTTGACTTTGATACGCTTCATCGAGTCTTTGAAAATATCTATGGTAATTTTAAATTGCATTAGTCTCTCACTACTCCATTCGTGGATGCCCCAATGTTTCCCACACTGAGCCCTGGCCAGGATATGTTGTCAAGCGTGATCCTTTGCATTGTTCGCCGTGCCTCGATGTGAGGGGGCAGGTATACGCGTACATGGGTTTGAGGAGTATGCTGTGTCATGTACGCTTGTTCTGATATGATTTACTATGGCCATCTGATATGACATATTGTGTTACGGGGTTATGCCCCTATTCTGATTCTTCTGTGTTGTGGCACCAGCGTCGGGAGGGTGGCCACGTTCTGTCTGCCGAGTCCCTTGGCAGGGGCCGGATTTGATATGACATATGTTTCTGTACACACTCCGCATGTTTTGAAAATATATATCTGATACTTTGTATTTTCTGTTTACTTTCTGTACGTTCTATACCAGTTATGATTTTGTTTCTGCAACTCAGGCTTTACATTCAGTACATATTTCGTACTGACCCCCTTTCTTCGGGGGCTGCGTTTTCATGCCGCGCAGGTACCGACGACAGGTTTGCTGATCCGTCCGCTTAGGATCTTATTCTGCCATTTGGAGTGCTCTCTTATTCAGAGCCATCTTTTGGTATAGTCTGTCACTTCTACATATGTATATTCTCGTTCATGGGTACGGCGGGGCCCTGTCCCGCCATATGATTCTGTTGGTTCATTTAGAGGTCTGTAGACATATTTGTGGGTTGGGATCTTTCTGTACAGCTGTGTGTATATGTTGTGTTTGGGCGATCCCTTTCGCCGCGGCGGCCGGTCCGCATA
This sequence comes from Lycium barbarum, assembly GCF_019175385.1. Lineage (NCBI taxonomy): Eukaryota > Viridiplantae > Streptophyta > Magnoliopsida > Solanales > Solanaceae > Lycium > Lycium barbarum. The sequence goes on along the minus strand of NC_083339.1, from coordinate 17,041,350 downwards.
TATTGAAATGTTGCTCTGTTGGCCCTGTGTGGCCTTTGTTGGTATTTTCTGCGTGCAGGGTATGTGGGAAAGTCCGTAAAACAAAGGAAACTCTGCCGAAATTATTTAATTTGGAAATAAAGCCTTGTCGGCTTCTGCTATATACTAGAATATGTTTGAGTGCCCAGATCGGGCACTAGTCACGGCCTACGGGGTTGGGTCGTGACAGAAGTGGTATCAGAGCGGTTCGTCCTCGGAATGTCTACAGACCGTGTCTAGTAGAGTCTTGTTTATCGGTGTGTTGTGCACCATACCTATAAATAGGAGGCTACAGGGCATTTAGGATACTATCCTTCTTTCTGTCTTAGATTGTGCGATAGAGCTGTGTTATCAGGATGATTCCTCCCTAACGAATTGTTACATTTGCAGTTATGCCTCCAAAAAAGGCGACAGCGGCCCAAAAGGCCAAGGCAGCAGCTGTGGGAGAGACTAGTCGGGCCCAGAGGGTTACCAGGGCCCATGCTCATATTGCTCCTGATGTTTTGCCCCCGGCAGAGGGCTCTTCCACACCGCCACTCGTAGAAGAGATTGGAGCAGCAGCAGCTGCAGGTCGAGGGGTGGCCCCACCGCCAGCTCCTGAGATTCCAGTACCTGAGCCCCCAGCTCCACGGCCAGGCACTGAGGATCAGTCCATGAGAGAGGCAGTCCAGCTACTGACCAGACTTGTGGCAGGACAGGTTCAGGGGCACGGACTGGGAGGTGACCGGGCTTACAGGCGTGACAGTTCGAGAGCCCGTGAGTTCTTGACTTGTGGTCCTCCAGAGTTCTTCGGGACTAAGCCTGAGGAGGATCCTGAGGAGTTTATCAGGAAGATGCGGCGCACTTTACAGCTGATTAATGCTTCCGAGACAGAGTCAGTTGCGTTGGCCTCGTACCGGTTGTATGATGTGGCGGCTAATTGGTACGAGTCATGGGAGTTATCTAGGGGTGACGGCGCTCCCCTAGTAGTTTGGGATGATTTTTCTCAGGCTTTTTTTAGCCATTTTCTGCCCCCGGAGCTACGGCGGGCCAAGGCTGACAGATTCTTATTGCTGAGACAGAGGGGTCGCAGTGTTCGAGAGTACAGTATGGAGTTCGACTCATTGGCCCGATACGCACCTGCTGTGGTAGCTACTATGGCTGACAGGATGCACAGGTACATTATGGGGCTGGACCGTTATTTTGTCGACAGCTGTTTGGTATTGGCTGCTCAGCCCGGCATGGATATTGCCCGGATTCAGGCGCACGCCCAGGGCATGGAGGACCGGCATAGGGAGCGTCAGCCTGATAGGAGTCAGGATCGGAGACAGCCCAAGAGGGCCAGATCGTCTGGGTATTCTGGAGATTTTCGGGGCAGACAGCCTCAGCAGCAGCAGCAGCCTAGCAGACATCTATCCCAGCCGGCACAGAGCGCACCTCCACAGCCGACAGGTCGCAAGTTTGATAGCCCAGGGTATTCAGGAGCAGGTCAGAGCTCCAGGGCTTCAGGTTCGCGGACAGATAGGGGTTCTGGTCAGACGAGGCCACCTAGGCCTCAGTGTTCTTATTGTGGCAGATATCATCCGGGAGAGTGCTATAGAGCCACCGGTGCATGTTTTTATTGTGGCCGTCAGGGCCATTCTGTGAGAGATTGCCCGTATAAGGGTAGTTCGGGTGGTGCAGCGCAGCCTACCGGGTCAGCCGCCGGTTCTTCATCTTCATCAGTGGCTATGCGCCCTACGGGGCTAGGTACTTCTGCACCAGCGGGTCGCGGCAGAGGCCGTGGTGGAGCTTCTGGTACTAGCGGTCCTTCGAACCGCATTTATGCTCTGTCCAGCCGCCAGGATCAGGAGGCATCGCCTAATGTCGTTACAGGTACATTACCGGTTTTCTCTCGGTCTGTGTATGCATTGATTGATCCAGGTTCGACCTTGTCATATATTTCGCCTCTGGTTGCTAGTAAAATTGGTATAACGTCTGAACCTATAGAGCCGTTTGAGGTAGCCACACCGATTGGGGACTTTATTGTAGCAAAACAGGTATATAAAGACTGTTCTGTAATTGTATGTGGTCGTGACACTAAGGCAGATCTGGTGGGGTTAGATATGATCGAGTTCGATGTTATTATGGGAATGGACTGGCTAGCCTCCTGTTATGCTAATGTTGACTGCCAAAATAAGGTAGTTCGTTTCCAGTTTCCTGGGGAGCCAGCTATAGAATGGGCCGGTAATACAACATCGCCGAAAGGTAAGTTTATTTCATACCTTAAGGCGAAGAAAATGATCAGAAAAGGTTATATTTATCATCTGGTTCGGGTACAAGACTTGACAGCAGAAACGCCGACTCTTCAGTCAGTTCCCGTAGTTAATGAATTTCCGGATGTATTCCCAGATGAGTTTCCAGGCCTTCCTCCGGAGCGGGAGACAGATTTTACTATTGATTTGCTTCTAGATACTCAGCCGATATCTATTCCCCCGTACAGAATGGCACCGGCAGAATTGAAAGAACTGAAAGATCAGTTGAAGGATCTGTTAGAAAAAGGCTTTATCAGGCCCAGTACTTCGCCTTGGGGAGCCCCGGTATTATTTGTGCGTAAGAAAGACGGGTCGCTGCGTATGTGTATTGATTATCGGCAGCTGAATAAGGTAACTATAAAGAATAAATACCCCCTCCCCAGAATTGATGACTTGTTTGATCAGTTGCAGGGCGCCAAATATTTTTCGAAGATAGATCTTCGATCAGGCTATCATCAGGTACGGGTACGAGAGGCTGATATTCCTAAGACAGCATTCCGGACCAGATATGGGCATTATGAATTCAGAGTTATGTCTTTTGGGCTGACTAATGCTCCTGCGGTATTCATGGATTTAATGAACCGGGTATTCAGGCCGTTCTTAGACATGTTCGTAATTGTATTTATCAATGATATCCTGGTTTATTCTCGGTCCGAGGCAGAGCACGCAGATCATCTGAGAGCGGTACTTGGGGTACTTCGGCATCGGAAATTATATGCAAATTTTTCTAAATGTGAGTTCTGGCTGGCTTCAGTGGCATTTCTGGGGCATATTATTGCAGCTGATGGTGTCCGGGTGGATACACAGAAGATTGAGGCCGTGAAAAATTGGCCCAGACCCACGACGCCCACAGAGGTACGTAGTTTCCTGGGGTTAGCAGGCTATTACAGGAGATTTGTGGAAAAGTTTGCTTCGATTTCAGCGCCTTTGACAAGGCTAACTCAGAAGGGAGCCAAGTTCCAGTGGACTGATGCTTGTGAACGAAGCTTCCAGTTGCTGAAAGAGAAGCTGACTACAGCCCCAGTTCTGACTTTTCCAAAGGGACCCGATGAATATGTTATTTATTGTGACGCTTCTGGCGTGGGATTGGGCTGTGTATTGATGCAGCACGGCAGAGTTATAGCTTATGCTTCTCGGCAATTGAAAAAGCATGAAAAGAATTATCCTACCCACGATCTGGAGCTTGCAGCGGTGATCCATGCCCTGAAGATATGGAGACATTATTTATATGGCGTTCATGTTGATATCTATACAGATCATAAGAGTCTCCAGTATATTTTCAAGCAGAAAGAACTTAATTTGCGGCAGCGGAGGTGGCTAGAGCTCCTGAAAGACTATGATGTGGATATTCTGTATCATCCGGGCAAGGCTAATGTTGTTGCAGATGCGCTCAGCCGGAAATCTATGGGCAGCTTGGCAGATTTACAGCCAGACAGGAGAGAGATAGTACGTGACATTCATCAGTTGGCTAATCTTGGTGTTCGTCTGGCCGATTCTGGAGGTACACGGATTTCTGTCCGAGGGGTTTCTGAATCATCTATTAAGGAAGATCTCAAGCGGCATCAATATGAAGATCCTGTTTTGGCACGATACAGAGACACAGCCTATGATAAGGAGAAGACTCCATTCGAGTTCACTCCGGACGGGACTTTATTATTTAGGGGCAGGTTGTGTGTACCTGATATTGCAGGCCTTCGGCAGCAGGTTATGGGCGAGGCACATTATGCTCGCTATTCTGTTCATCCTGGGTCTACGAAGATGTACCATGATCTTAGATGCCTATACTGGTGGGATGGCATGAAACGGGATATCGCAGAATTTGTCGCCTAGTGTCCAAATTGTCAGCAGGTCAAAATTGAACATCAGAAACCGGGTGGACTGTTGCAAGAAATGGAAATTCCGACGTGGAAGTGGGAGATCATTAATATGGACTTCATTACAGGTTTGCCTCGCACTCCACGGAAGTATGATTCCATCTGGGTTATTGTTGATAGGCTGACAAAATCAGCCCATTTTCTCCCCGTCAGAACTACTTATTCCGCTGAGGATTATGCCAGGCTTTATATTAAAGAAATTGTGCGACTTCATGGAGTTCCTATATCTATTATCACTGACAGAGGTGCTCAGTTCACAGCGAACTTCTGGAGATCTTTTCAGGAAGGATTAGGGACTCAACTGAGCCTGAGCACAGCTTTTCATCCTCAGAGTGACGGACAGGACGAGCGCACTATCCAGACACTTGAAGATATGTTGCGGGCCTGTGTTATTGATTTCAGAGGTAGCTGGGAGGACCACTTGCCATTGATTGAATTTGCTTATAATAACAGTTACCATTCCAGCATCCAGATGGCTCCGTACGAGGCTCTGTATGGCAGAAAATGCAGGTCACCGATCGGCTGGTTTGATATTGGCGAGACAGAGTTAATTGGCCCAGATATGATCCGCAGGCCGTTGATAAGGTGAAACTTATCCGAGAGCGACTATTGGCAGCCCAGAGTCGACAGAAATCATACGCTGATAAACTGCGTCGTCCTTTGGAATTCCAGGTTGGTGATTGGGTATTTCTGAAGGTATCGCCTATGAAAGGCGTAATGCGGTTCGGCAGAAAGGGTAAGCTTAGTTCGCGTTATATTGGGCCTTATCTGATTGTGCGGAAGATTGGAAATGTCGCCTATGAGTTAGATCTGCCATCTGATTTGGAAGCGGTACATCCGGTATTCCATGTGTCTATGCTCCGCAAATGCATTGGTGATCCCTCCAGAATATTTGCTGCGGATGATATTCAGGTGACGGAGCAGTTATCTTATGAGGAGCAGCCCGTAGCTATCTTGGACCGCCAGGTAAGAAAGCTCCGGAATAAAGATGTAGCCTCTGTTAAGGTACTGTGGCGGAACGATAATAGGGAGGAAATGACATGGGAGGCCGAAGAGGAAATGAAGAAGAAATATCCCCATCTGTTCCCTATGCCCACAGGTAACCTTAAATCCCTGCTTAAATTTATTTCAATATCAATCGTATGTCCTAAGTGTTGTCTATAATCAGAAACTCCCCCAAAGTATTTTCCAACCCTATAAGATTAATTTTACATTCGAGGACGAATGTTCTAAAGGGGGGGAGGATGTTATATCCCGTGTTTTCACACGTTTGGAAAAACTTGAATTATATTGGATTCTTGAGACATAAGGTCAAATTTGATAGTTGGTTGAACATAGGAGTTATGCATGAAAGAATAGAGTCATGGAAGTGTGGGACGAGGCCAAGGGCAATTTCGGAATTTTGAAAATTAGTTTCGGGAATTACAAAATGTGGACTATAAGTCATTGGGCCAAAACTAATGGAATGGAATTTAAGGCCCAATGCATATGGAGTGGTCGGCCATGGTGTGGCCCAAGCCCACAATTCTTATTAAATTTCCATGTGATTAATTAACATAAGGCCTTGATCCAAGCCCATTTTAGTTGGTCATGTGCTTGGTCATGTGACCAAGTCTTCTTAATATATGATTAGAAGGTTCAAGACTTTAGAAACAAGATCAAAAAAATCAAGAACAAGAGAAAGAGCAAGGAGGCTCTCGGGTTTGGCCATAGAAAATTAGCCATAAAAAATATTGCTCCAAAAATTTTTCTTTTGTGGTTTTTCTACTAAGTTGAGGTTCCTTTGTATCTTGGTATAGTTGGTTTGTAGGGAGAAGCTTTAGATTCTTCAAAGTGATCACATTTCCAAGTGAAGAAGACTTGAGAAAAAGGTAAGAATTTCTACCTTTTTATTGTGTTATGAAGTTTTGTTTGTGTTGTAGTATGTAGAAATGTGTTGATTGTATGGAAAAATGGGAGTTTGCAAAGTGGGTTTGGAATATGGCTTGTAGCCGTGGGTGTGTGTGTGTTGTGTGGTGATAATGTGTTGAATTTATGTTATATTCTAGTTGTGATTGTGATGAAATGCATATGAGAATTGAAAGTTGGATGAATTTAGTTGATATTGAAAAATAAGCATATGGCCGTAGGGTGTGCTTGACTTGGGATAAGAAATGAATTAAGTTGTTTAGTGTGTTGGAGTGTTGTTGTAATGTTTGTAATGTAAATGAAGTTAGAATGATATAAGTTTGTATTGAATTGGAATGTAGAAACTTATGTCGTTTTAGTATGATTTTCCGACATTAAGGAAATGAAGTTGTTTGGTTGTGAATTTTGATGATCATTGATGAATTTGGAAGTTGGAAACTTGTTATGAAGTTGTATGCCAAAGATTTGATGTTTTGCATAAGTTATGACTTTGACGGAAAGTTGTATATTATGTATATCGAGTGTATAACTTGAGGAAAACGATATGAAATGCTTTTAGAACTATATGGTGATGATCTTGATTGTTGATGAATGTGAAATTATTAATATTAGTTGAAAGTTGGGTTGAAATGAAGGTTATGTCAACTTGTTAGAAAGATGACTAGTTGAAGGATATTTGTGTTTTTAATGTTCGTTGTTGATATTGATGTTGTCGTTTGGGTTGTTGTTGATGATTTCTAGCCGAGTTGAATTCTCGGGGTGCTATATGTATAGGGGAAGTGCTGCCGAAATTTCGGTAGACAATTATGCATTAAGTTGAAACTTTGGTATTCATAACTCACAATTGGTAAACTTGACCAATTGCAATTTTTCGACGAAACGGGAAGTGAGTTTGGAAAGGCGTAAAGAGCTTGAAAGGTATGTAAAGCAACCCAATTCTTCCCTTGGCATGCCCTTAGTGTGTTAGGGTCGGATCCGGGCCTCGAAAGACTTCTTGGCCCTCGAAATCCGCAAGAGAAATTCTCCGTTTTTCCTTCAGTAGAATTGAACCATTTTGGTATGCTTTTCTTGAAATTATGCAATTTTGTTCTAAATTACTTGGAAGGTCACAGAATGTTTGTAGAACCTTTTTAGGTGACTCCATGAGCTTGGAGGGCATAATTTGAGCCCGCCGCCTTGTTTGTCCCAAGGCGGGCCCACTATTCCCGGTTTTGCCCTTAATGTACTAAAGCTTTCTTTTTAAGCAATTTTTGAAAGAAACGTTTTGACTATCCTTTTAATTACTTAACGAATATTGTTTTAAATACTCTATTAAGTCTTACAAATTATTCTGACACCCGGAATGACTTCGGGAAGGTTATATTTCTGTAATTTATTATGATATCCGAAATGCATCTATTATGATCCCGTCCAACTCCATTGGATTTGTTTGACTTTGATACGCTTCATCGAGTCTTTGAAAATATCTATGGTAATTTTAAATTGCATTAGTCTCTCACTACTCCATTCGTGGATGCCCCAATGTTTCCCACACTGAGCCCGGGCCAGGATATGTTGTCAAGCGTGATCCTTTGCATTGTTCGCCGTGCCTCGATGTGAGGGGGCAGGTATACGCGTACATGGGTTTAAGGAGTATGCTGTGCCATGTACGCTTGTTCTGATATGATTTACTATGGCCATCTGATATGACATATTGTGTTACGGGGTTATGCCCCTATTCTGATTCTTCTGTGTTGTGGCACCAGCGTCGGGAGGGTGGCCACGTTCTGTCTGCCGAGTCCCTTGGCAGGGGCCGGATTTGATATGACATATGTTTCTGTACACACTCCGCATGTTTTGAAAATATATATCTGATACTTTGTATTTTCTGTTTACTTTCTGTACGTTCTATACCAGTTATGATTTTGTTTCTGCAACTCAGGCTTTACATATTCAGTACATATTTCGTACTGACCCCCTTTCTTCGAGGGCTGCGTTTTCATGCCGCGCAGGTACCGACGACAGGTTTGCTGATCCGTCCGCTTAGGATCTTATTCTGCCATTTGGAGTGCTCTCTTATTCAGAGCCATCTTTTGGTATAGTCTGTCACTTCTACATATGTATATTCTCGTTCATGGGTACGGCGGGGCCCTGTCCCGCCATATGATTCTGTTGGTTCATTTAGAGGTCTGTAGACATATTTGTGGGTTGGGATCTTTCTGTACAGCTGTGTGTATATGTTGTGTTTGGGCGATCCCTTTCGCCGCGGCGGCCGGTCCGCATATATTTAAATGTTGCTCTGTTGGCCCTGTGTGGCCTTTGTTGGTATTTTCTGCGTGCAGGGTATGTGGGATAGTCCGTAAAACAAATGAAACTCTGCCGAAATTTTTCTGGAAATTATTTAATTTGGAAATAAAGCCCTGTCGGCTTCTGCTATATACTAGAATATGTTTGAGTGCCCAGATCGGGCACTAGTCACGGCCTACGGGGTTGGGTCGTGACAAAATTGATCCAACAAAGTAATTATACAAACCATCTTTTACATGTAGTATCTAACCAATTAGTAAAAGATACTAATAAATAGATAGCTCCATCAGAAGCTACAACTAGTACTAGCATGGAGAAACATCCAATATTTAAACTGCAAGAATTTTCTAAAGGAAAATTCCCACAATTACTTGATAAGTTTAATCTTGAAGAAGATTTTCTTGAAAAGATTAATAAACTGTTAAAAACATCTGAAACAAAGACTTCAAAGAAGACTGGTACTAAATAAGTTAAAACTTTAAGTACTAATGACAACGAAATTCATAAGTTAACTATTAACTCAAGATATTCTACGAAAAATAATTATTACAAAAGACCTTCCTTCCCAGATGTTCAATTTGAAGAAGATCAGTTTCGCACTAGTACATCACATAGTGGAAACGATATATCTGAATGGAACATAGATGGATTAGCAGAAAGCCAAATCTACAAAGTATTACACGAAATGGGTATGGCTATCACATCTTACAAAATTAAGCATGCTGGAGACAAATATGCTGCTTCTTTAATTATTTCTGGTTTCACAGGAATGTAAAAGAATTGGTGGGATAATTATCTCTCTGAAGATAATAGAGCCCAAATTTTAGGAGCCATCACCATAAGTACTGTATTAAAAATGGAAGGAAATAACCAAGTAGCAGTTGAGGAAGCAATAGAAGATGCTTCAGCAACACTAATTTACAGTATTGCTAAACACTTCATTGGAGAGCCAAAACTTTTCCAAGATAGAAGTTTAGAATTACTAAACAATCTTAAATGCCCCAAATTAGATGATTTTAGGTGGTATAAAGATATGTTCCTAGAAAAGGTTATGATAAGAGAAGACTGTGGTAATGATTTCTGGAAAGAAAGATTTATTAGCGGTCTACCTTCATTATTCGCCGAAAAGGTTAGAACTAAAATCAAGGATAGGTTTAATGGAAGAATTCCATATGAAAACCTTACCTATGGAGATATAATTAGTTATATTACGGGATTAGATCCATGCACAGATTTAAAACTGAAACATTTCTTAAAAAAAGATCATCAACAATCTCGAAAGGATTTAGGAAGTTTTTGTCAAGACTTTGGTTTTGAGAAAATCTCTGCTCCATCCAAAAAATCGAGTAAAATTGTTAAGAAATCTACATCTTCAAAACCTCATTATAGGAAGAAGAAGAAGAATGTAGATAGTTCATATAAAAAGAAAAGATTTAAAATATCACCAAAAAAGAATTCTGGAGATACACGTTGGACATGTGGCAAAACAGGCCACAGATCTAACGAGTGTCGAGTCAATAATAGGAAAAAGAATAAGATAAATCTTCTCGAAGTCGATGATAAAATAAAAAATGAACTCTACACTATTCTAGAGGATAATGATAACACTTCATCTTCTTCTAGTGAAATTAGTGATATCGAAATTGAATCAGATTACAGTTCTAACACTTCTGAATCTGAAGATTGTAACTGTACAGGAGCTATATGCGCCTGCAGCCAGAATTCAATCAACGTTATTACTAAAGAGTCAAAAGAATTTCTTCTTGACCTTGTTACTCATATTACTGATGAAGAGGCCAGAAAGAAATATCTAATTGAATTAAAAAATATTATTATTAATCAATCCAAGGAAAAACCGTCGATTGAACCCTTTAATATGAAGAATGTTATGAACTGGTTTTCTTCCAAGGATGAGAAACCTACCATCCAAGATTTGCAGTATGAATTAATCTCGGTAAAAAAGGAGATTAAAAATGTTAAATTGAGGCTTAATAAAGTCAAAATGGATTATCTAACTGATCAAGTTCTATCTCAAACAAGAAAAGAAACTCTTGCAGAAGATAGTGAAGATAATCATTCTAACAATAACGATTCTTTAGATCATCAAGAAAGTGATGAAATTATAGAAACATCTATTAATAACAGTACATGAAAAACGGTAGCATTAGTCAAATCACAAAGCTGACATGTTCCTATTACTTTAAAAGTAGGAAACATAACGCTTAATAAATTAGCTTTAATAGATTCAGGAGCAGATAAAAATGCATTATGGAAGGTTTAATACCTACTAAGTATTTGGAAAAAAGTACTTCTAGGTTATACTCCACCACTGGAGAGAAACTGAAAATAGATTACAAATTATCTAAAGCCCACATCTGTAACGATGGAGTTTGTTTTATTAATAATTTTGTGGTTACCCGGGATATAAATGAACAAGTTATTTTGGGAACCCCTTTTATAACTCAAATAAAGCCTTATTATGCTGGTTTAGATGCAATCTATACCACAGTTTTAGGAAAGGAAATCAGATTTCCCTACCTATCCATTATTTCTCAAGAAGAAAGTGATTTTGTTAAGTCAAACACCATTTTCAAAATAGGTTTATTGTCTAATCAAATTTCATACTTAAAAGATGAAATTAAGATTAAAAAGATTGAACAAACTTTAAACCCCAGTGATAGAAAGCAAAATAGCAAGTTTTCAAGAAAAACTTGAACATGAAGTTTGTTCAGAATTACCTAGTGCTTTTTGGGAAAGAAAGCGACAGATTGTTGAGTTACCATATATTGATGGATTCAATGAACAGACTATCCCTACAAAGGCAAGACCTATTCACATGAACCATGAATTAATGGAAACTTGCAAAAATGAAATCAATGATCTTTTACAAAAAAAAAAAGATAATAAGACCTTCTAGATCTCCTTAAAGCTGTTCAGCATTTTATGTAAATAAAAATGTCGAAAAAGAAAGAGGATCTCCCAGGTTAGTTATTAATTACAAACCTTTAAATAAAGTACTACAATGGATTAGGTACCCGATACCTAATAAAAGAGATTTATTAAAAAGAACTTACAAAGCAAACATTTATAGTAAGTTTGATATGAAATCAGGATTTTGGCAAATACAAGTTGCTGAAAAAGATAAATACAAAACTGCATTCAATGTCTCCTTTGGGCAATATGAATGGAATGTTATGCCTTTTGGGTTAAAAAACGCCTCGTCTGAATTTCAGAATATTATGAATAATATTTTTTATCCTTATAGCAATATGTCTATTGTCTATATAGGTGACGTCTTAATATTTTCTGAAGACATAGACTCTCATTTTAAACACCTAAATACTTTCTTTAAGATAGTTAAACATAATGGTTTAGTGGTAAGTGCTAAAAAGATTAAGTTGTTTCAAACAACAATTAGATTTTTAGGACACGACCTATACCAAGGTACTTATAAACCCATTTGTAGAGCCATAGAGTTCTCTTCTAAATTTCCAGATGAAATTCCTGACAAAACCCAGTTAAAAATGTTTTTAGGAAGTCTTAATTATGTAGCAGACTTTATTCCTAATATCCGAAAGATCTGCGAACCCCTTTACAAGCGTCTTAGGAAAAACCCAGTCCCATGGAGTCTAGAACAAACAGAAACAGTTAAGAAAATCAAGACTGTTGTCAAAAAACTTCCATGTCTAGGTATTCCAAACCCAGATGCTTTCATGATAGTAGAAACTGATGCTTCTAATGAAGGATACGGTGGAATTCTTAAACAAAGACTAGCCCCAGGGTCTATAGAACAATTGGTTCGTTTCACATCAGGGATCTGGAATCCTGCACAAAAGAATTATTGTGCTGTTAAAAAAGAGATTTTATCTATAGTAATATGTATTACAAAATTCCAAGACGATTTGATAAATAAGAAATCTTTATTAAGAGTTGATTGCAAATCAGCAAAAGACATTTTACAAAAAGATGTTAAAAATCTTGTTTCTAAACAATTTTTTGCTAGGTGGCAAGCATTACTGTCAAATTTTGATTTTGAAATCGAATTTATAAAAGAAGATTTAAACTCTTTACCAGATTTTCTTACAAGAGAATTTTTACAGGGTAATCATGAGGCCAGGAACCCCAAACTCCCCTTTCTAGAAAAAACCAGATAAAAACCCCAATGATAACACGTATTCAGCCTTAGCTAAATTTCCAAACCTACCCAGGCCCATGAGGCCCACATTTCCAATCCAAAACCAAAAATTAACTATCCTCGGTTCTATTCTTCAAACAGAATCATCATCACCATTTCAAAGGAACCAACCTTCTACCAATTCCACAACAGGTAAAGGAAAAGTCCAAACCAGTGATTGTTACGAAATGAAGACCCTAGAGTCTTTTGCCCAAGCACAATGTTGAAAAATGGTTGGAATGTGGTCCAACGCGCTCAAATTTCAAATTTGCATGAATTTTGACATCCTCACCCAAAAATGAACTAGAGTCTTCAAAAACCATTTCATGAACTTTTTTATGCAACTCTAGTATCATTTCTTCAATCTTGGCATCTTGCATTATTTTTGGATTGGTCGGTTGGCAATTCACCATTAGCTCATCAAAATCAATCTTGACCTCTTCTTCATTGGAAACCAACTCAAAACTACAATCCATGGCCCTTTGATATTGAGCATCACATGCTTCAATCTTTGCATTCAATTCGGCCTCCAATTTTTGGATAGTAATTTCAAGTAGCTCCACTTCTTGACTTTGCTCAACATGTATTTTTAGAAATTCTTCCATCATCCATGAAATGCCTTCACGGTGATTTCCATAGGCCTCAAGTTGTTGAGCTTGATTTATTAGCCAATCTTGGCTCAAAATTTCCATTTTGTCAAGATTTTCTTCATTGTGAGAGTCGTCCAACTCTTGTAAAAATCCATCCATGCTGGGATATACCTTTTGGATAGTTTCATCATCTCCATGTTGAACTTCTTCCCACAATTTGGTCAAGACTTGCCCATATTGTTCATTCCTCCCCATTATGCTTTTCAAAATTTCCTCAACTTCTTCTTTTTGAGAATAGGAGATTTCTTCTTCAAGATTATGCTTTTCTTCTTCAAGTTGAACCATTTCTTCATTTTCACAACTTTCGTTGTGGACACAAGGATTTTTGGGCTCATCTTTCAAATTTGAAATCTCTTCTTCAACCAATTCATTTTGAGGAGTAGACACTTCCATGACAATTGAGGAATTGGCATCCTCAAATGAATCATTCATTCTTGTTATAGCTTCTCCATTTTCTAAAATGGATAGTTGGACGAGCTGTCGCTCTTCCTCCATTTTAGCTTCCCGATCTAAGTATGTTTGGAGCATTGCCATGATGCCTTCATATCCGGCACTTTGTCCTTCATTTGCCATGTCATTGTCCTTGTCAAGCTCAAAAGCACAACTAGCATTTTCGTTAGAACAACTTGGGGGAGGGGAAGCGAAATAATTGGGACAATCACCCCAATGTCCACCTTGACCACCACATATATTACAAATACTCTCATCATAGGATTGAGACGGTGCACACATCTCTCTCCCGGGAGCATATTCACAATCTTGCCAAAAGTGGGGTCCTTCACAATATGGACATGGGTCATCAAAATATGGATTGCAACCATCAAACCCATTTTCATTCCAAGATGCCATGTTTTTTTTTTTTTTTTTTTAGATTTATGTTAGCAAAAACAAAAACTGGACAGTTTTGCAGAGGCAAAAACTGGACAGTTCTGCAAAAAAAAACTGGTCAGTTTTTTTTTTTTTTTAAATTTTATTTTATAAAATAAAGCAAAGAAAGTTTGAACCAAAGCAAGTTAGCTTAAATCCCAAACTAACCCAAATACGCCAAATTGTTCCCCGGCAACGACGCCATTTTTTATAACGTCCAAATCCACTCCTCAAAGAGAAAGTGTACACGGTCGTATGCAATATATTTACCCAACTATGAGTCGGGGTCGATCCCGCAGGGAACAATATGCCAGGCGATTAAGAAAGTAAGAAACTTTCACCAACTAAGCTAAAGCCAAACGATAAATGATATTTTGGGTTTTTGAGAAAGATTATAACTAATGCAAAAATGTAAACTAACCTAGAAAGCGAGTAAAATGATCAATGGCCACAAGCATGGATAATTGGAGATTACACTCAAGTAACGATCCAACATACTTTATGATTTTACAACTAAGAGCGGGTTTGTGTTGATAGATAATGATATCTAAAATCTCATTGGAAGTCTTCCAACTAAATCAATGAATTTCACTCTAAGCTTTTCCAAGCCTTAGAGTGTGATATTAGGCACAATCAATTTAATCTCAAGTAACTATCCTCTTCCGAGCTTAAGTTATTAGATGAGTTTAATGACCCAAATTCTTGTTAATTAATCTTTTCCAACCTAGATTTCCTCTTCCGAGCTCAATCTAAGTAAATGGGTGAGTCCTAGGGTTAGCTAATCCCTTTGGAAACATTCAAGAACGAGATTAATTAAATCAACAAAGACCCACTTCAATAGCAATAAGAATCATTCAATACATAAGCAAAACAAGAGTTTCATTCAACACTTTAATCATAGAATATTTCCATAAACTAGATTCAAGTGAAGAAAATAAATACTACACACTTAGATATACAATACAAAGCAAGGAATTGAAGAAATGAATTAAAGGTTTAAGAAATACTCAACCAAATCTTCAAATCTTCAACCCCAAAGTGTGGTATAGAAACCTACTCTCCAAAACTTGCAAAAAAACTTCCAAAGATGAAAATTATTTTTGCCCTAAGCCTCTCTTTTATGCCCAAGATTTCAGATTTGCAATTCTGCCCGTTTTTTGCGAATCTGTCCCGTTTTTGCAAAACTGTCCATTTTTGACAGTTTTGCAAATCTGTCCAATTTAGCCTCTTTTTGACTTTATTTTCACTTGGTTTCTTCTGATCACTTCTAAATCATATAAAATCAACTTATCAGACTCGCAGGTCATGCTTCAGCTATCTTGGCTTGTTTCACTCTATTTTGTTCCATTTTAGTCCATTTTGATCTATTTTGCTCTTTTATGCTCTCCGGGCAGCTTTTCCTACAAAACAACATAAAAACATAAAAAGTAACAACAAAAGTGCTTAAAGAGTCACAAAAACTTAAGGAATTAGCATCGAATATCGCGTAATTTCACGACTCATCACTGTGCCCGAATAATAAAGAATTAAATGGAATATTATTTCTTGGTGGAAAATAAAGACCCAACAGGTTTTGGAAAAGGGTGAAAACCCTAAACCTATAATTATAAAATAGGGGTCTTATTCCATAAGGAGGCTAAGTTTCTTCAACTTTTCCATACAAATTCGCCCACACGAATTTCGCAAATTCTGGTATTATTCGGGTTACACAGCAGAAGACTGTGAAACTGAAGGATGAACACGTGGACATCTTTTGCTCGTGCTTGAAGGTTCGATTTGCAGCCGCGGTCACGCTCGAAGAAATAAGTATCAATTTTATGTTTGATTAAAATCTTTGATTATGTGTTGTATATATTACATGCAAGTTCGATCCTGGCTATTTGCTTCCGTTGCGTTTGCCTGATTTCCATCAATATTGTCCAAGTTCAACTTGCTAAGGCATTTCGAGAATGTTCGGCTTGAGACTGCTTTATTATCTTTGGATCGAATCTTTGGTAACTCCAAAATTTTTCAGGATGTCTCTCAATCTCTAAGCGAAACAAGTCTGATTTTATACTTTTTATAAGATCTAAAAAGCTTTTCAACGTGTTTGCTAAGCATGAAATTCTGTCTTCTTTCTTTGCCTTTTTATAGAACGGGCCAATCCATACGAGGGCTTTCTACCTCTACTAGATGGTTTATGCCTGTGCTGTGCACGGACTCAATATTTTAGATTATAGTGTATCTATGTGTATGTAGTTGTTTTTTTATATTGCTTGATTTTTTTTAATATGGGGTCTACTTTTTTTTTTATATTGTTTTTTTTTAATATGAGGTCCACTTTTTTTTTTTTTTTTTTTTTTTTTTTTTTTGTAACGTGAGTTGGAGGTGGACGGCGATATCACCTCCAATGCCCGTGCTTCACATTGGATTATAGTGTATCTATGTGTATGTAGCTTTGTTTGGGTAGTGATAAGATATATATTTTATATTGTTAATAAACACACACTCACACACACACACACACACACACACACACACACACACACACACACACACATATATATATATATATATATATATATATATATATATATATATACTATGCTCAAAACGCGATTAATACAACATTATAGTTTGTGCTCCGCATCCAAAACTTTATTATATTAGTGTTTGCTACAAATATAAAGTTTGCAAAAATTTATTAATGCTTTTTAAAAGAGAAGACTTGCTTAAAACGAAACTATTTTCCTCTCTTTCAGACAAAATAATAGCAATATTTAAGCATCAGTTGATACTTTAAATTTTAATTCGATTAATTTAAAGGTGTAAAATATTCTATTGTTAATGTACGTAGATTGGACCTAAACAATACTTATTATTTTTTATCAAATTTTTATTTGGATAATTCTAATTCAAATTATTAAATTAATTTTACATGTTTAAAACGAAACAAAGTAGAAATTTGATTTTCTATTTAAACGACGAATTACTATTTTTTAATTTTTGGTGAATATTCTTGGTTTAGCTCATTTTACTTGTCATGTTGTCTTTTGCACGTTTTTTTAAGGAAACGTCAATTAAAATTATAATTTGACTAATGTACCTTATTTATTATTTGATCTCCATTTAATCTTATTTTTTCTTTTACGACATTAATCTCTTTTCACATTTATTAGAGTAAAAATAAAAATAAAAATATAAATATTTTAAGTATATTTATTTTAATAAACACAACAAATAAATGACATGGCGGAATAGCAAATACAATAGTTAAATATCTATATTAGATCTCAGACTAATATAAGAAAAGAAAGGAAATTATATGGTTTGACTACTTAACCTTTTGAAGAAAAATAATAATATGGGTTCCACGTTTTTTGTTGTACAATAATTTCATTTGCTCCCACTAATGGGTTGATACGCATGTGGCAATGAATTCACCATTATTGACTTAATGGGAATACTTTGAGAATTACATAATATTGTTTGATTTTTTTTTAATATGGGTTGCACTTTTTTTTTTATTGCTTGTTTTTTTTTAATATGGGGTTCACTTTTTGTTTATTTTTTATATTGCTTAATTTTTTTAATATGAGGTCCACTATTTTTTTTACATGAGTTTAGAGGATTTTTTTTTTATATTTTTAATATGAGGTCCTTTTTTTTTTTACCATGAGTTGGGGACGGGCGACGATCCATCCCTCAACCTATGCTTATATTTTGTTGTATAATAATTTCATTTGCTCCCACTAATGAGTTGATATGCATGTGACAATGAATCCACCATTATTGACTTAATGAGAATACTTTGAGAATTACATAATATTGTTTGATTTTTTTAATATAGGTTGCACTTTTTTTTATTATTTGTTTTTTTTAATATGGGGTTCACTTTTTTTTTTTTTTTTTTTTTTTGATATTGCTTAATTTTTTTAATATGAGGTCCATTATTTTTTTTTTTACATGAGTTTAGAGGATTTTTTTTATATTTTTAATATGAGGTCCATTTTTTTTTTTACCATGAGTTGGGGACGAATGACGATCCATCCCTCAACCCATGCTTATATATAGTACTAGATGGCCTATGCCCGTGCTGCGCACGGGCCCAACACTTCGGATTATAGTGTATCTATGTATATGTAGTTGTGTTTAGATAATGATAATATATATATATATATATATATATATATATATATATATATATATATATATATATATATATATATATATACTATGTTCAAAATACGATTATTATAACATTATAGTTTGTGCTCCGTATCTAGAACTTTATTTTATTCGTGTTTGCTACGAAAATTTATTAATACTTTTTAAAAGAGAAGATTTGTTTAAAAGGAAACTATTTTCATCTCTTTGAGATAAAACAATAGCAATATTTAAGCATCAGTTGATACTTTCAATTTTAATTCGATTAATTTAAAGGTGTAAAATACTTATTAGTTTTTATCAAATTTTGATTTAGATAATTCTAATTCAAATTATTAAATTAATTTTACATGTTTAAAACGAAACAAAGTAGAAATTGATTTTCTATTTAAACGAAGAAATACTATTTTTTAATTTTTGGTAAATATTCTCGGTTTAGCTCATTTTACTTGTCATGTTGTCTTTTGGATGGTTTTTTTAAGAAAACGTCGATTAGAATTATAATTTGATTAATTTACCTTATTCATTATTTGATCTCCATTTGATATATTTGTTTTTACGACATTAATCTCTTTTCACATTTATTAGAGTAAGAATAAAAATAAAAAAGTAATTAAATTCTATATATTAAAATAAGATAGAATATAATAAAGTTTTAATATTGCTTGATTCTGTTAATATGGGGTCCGCCTTTTTTTTTTCTCGTGAGTTTGGATGTGGTGAGTTCCACTTTTTTTTCTTCCTTTTTTTTTTATTGCTTGGTGTTATTTAGTATGGGGTCCACCCTTTATTTTAAGGGACAACGGACGATGAAGCATGGATCTAAACCCATGCTTTATATAGTTTCTTCTTTTTTTATTTTTATTTTTTATATTGCTTGGTGTCGTTTAGTATGGGGCCCACCCTTTTGGACATTATTAGTTTGCACTATTTTTATGCATATTAGAGTAAGGAAAAAATGATTGATTCTGTTAATTAGAAAAAATGAAAAAGTAATTAAATTCTATCTTATTTTAATATATAAGTATTTTAAGTATGTTACTGTACAATAATTTTAATTTTCTCCCACTAATGGGTTGATACGCATGTGGCAATGAGTCTATCATTATTGATTTAATTGTTTGATTTTCTAAGCATTTGTTTATTAACATTGTTTGTTTTATTAATATGGGATTCACTTTTTTTTTTTAATATTGATTGATTCTGTTAATATGGGGTCTACTTTTTTTTTCCCGTGAGTTTGGATGTGGCGAGTTCCACTTTTTTTTCTTCCTTTTTAGTTATTGCTTG
The DNA here is from genome assembly GCF_019175385.1 of Lycium barbarum. Classification (NCBI taxonomy): domain Eukaryota; kingdom Viridiplantae; phylum Streptophyta; class Magnoliopsida; order Solanales; family Solanaceae; genus Lycium; species Lycium barbarum. Next base: position 17,021,864 of record NC_083339.1, on the reverse strand, counting down.
GTGTTATTTAAGGGACCCACCCTTTTTTTTAAGGGACAACGGACGATAAACCCATGCTTTATATAGTTACTTCTTTTTTTTATTTTTTATTTTTTATATTGTTTGGTGTTGTCTAGTAGGACATTATTAGTTTGTACTATTTTTATGCATATAATATATATATACTATGTTCAAAACACGATTGATATAACATTGTAATTTGTGCTCCATATCTAAAACTTTATTATATTAGTGTTTGCTAAAAATACAAAGTCTGCACTTTTTTTTTGACATTGTTTATTTTTTTAATATGGGATTCATTTTTTTTATATATTGCTTGATTTTGTCAATATGGGATACTATGTTCAAAACACGATTAATATAACATTGTAGTTTGTGCTCCGTATTTAAAACTTTATTATATTAGTGTTTGTTACGAATACGCACGGTGTTTAATATGGGCCCCACAATTTTTTTTAACATTGTTTATTTTTTTAATATGGGATTCACTTTTTTTTTTAATATTGCTTGATTTTGTTAATATGAGATTCACTTTTTTTTTCCCGTGAGTTTGGATGTGGTGGGTTCCACTTTTTTGTTTTTTTAATACTGGATGATGTTTAATATGGGGCTCACAATTTTTTTTAATATTAGTTATTGTTTAATATATATGGGGCCCACAATTTTTTTTTTACAATTTTGTGTTTTTTTTATGGGCCTGGTTAATATGGGGCCCAATTTTTTTTTTTTTTTTTTTTATACTATGTTCAAAACACGATTGATATAACATTGTAATTTGTGCTCCGTGTCTAAAACTTTATTATATTAGTGTTTGCTAAGAATACAAAGTCTACACTTTGTTTTTGACATTGTTTATTTTTTTAATATGAGATTCATTTTTTTTTTTTATATATTGCTTGATTTTGTCAATATGGGATACTATGTTCAAAACACGATTAATATAACATTGTAGTTTGTGCTCCGTATTTAAAACTTTATATTAGTGTTTGCTACGAATACACATGGTGTTTAATATGGGGCCCACATTTCTTTTTTAACATTGTTTGTTTTTTAAATATGAGATTCACTTCTTTTTTTTAATATTGCTTGATTTTGTTAATATGGGGTCCACTTTTTTTTTCTGTGAGTTTGGATGTGGTGGATTTCACTTTTTTTTTTTTAATACTGGATGGTGTTTAATATGGGGCTCATAATTTTTTTTTAATATTAGTTGTTGTTTAATATATATGAAGCCCACAATTTTTTTTATAGCTTATTTAATATGAGACCCAATTTTTTTTATGAGGGGTTCACAACGGACGACGAAAAAGGAGCACCATGCTTCTTAATAGTAGTAAAGTAATAATATTTGATCGGGCCAATGCATCACAAAGAAGCCATATTTTGGTGAGAGCAAATAGATGACATATGTGCTCATGTCACCCCCTTCTTCGTCAAAATCTCGTTAATATTCTACTCCCTAGAAATATAAAAATGCTTTCACACTGAATCACAAATCAATTCTTGCTCTTTCCAAGTCGGTGAGAAAATTGATGGAGTATTTAATTAATTGTTGTTCAATTAGTGACCAACCATCCAAACAGTAACAGAAGACACTTCCTGACCTGGCTAACCTAGCTTTTCCTAACAATACTTTTATTCATACGTGAATACAGGATTTATATTAACTACTAATAAAATAAAGATGATCGTATAACATGCATATACTTTTAATAATTTATTTTTTTGCTTAAGTACACTTAGTTCAACCCAAAATCAATTTCAATTGAACTCATAAAAACACATACTAAATCCATCTCTAATTTTTATTGCCACACAAAATCTTGAAGTTCAGTAGAGGTGTTCAATTGGAAGCAGCAGCAGCTTGTAACCGAGCTTGGAAATAGGCGAGCAATTCATCTCTTGGAGGTAAATATTGCTTGTTTTGAGTAATGTAATTATCTCTCCAAGCACAAAAATTTGGGAATTTTTCTCGTCACCAAAACAACTCCAGAGCCTTCTTCAAAAACTCCTACCCAAAGTCCCACAAAATTTGCAGCCATATCAGCAAACCCAAATTTGTCACCCACAAAGATCTTCTTATCCTTGAGCTCATTATCAAGTACTTTCAGCATCTCACAAAATTCCTCTTTACCTTTCTCTTGCTCTTCTCCTTTACGTAAGAAAGCATTGATTACCGCAGCCACTTGCAAATTACACTCAACACATAAGCTTCAATAAAAATCTACTCAATTCTGCAGATAGAACTATAGAACAATAATAACTACACCTGAACTTCAAGCAAGTTATAAGGATCGGACATATAAATCTTCACTGACTGTGTCGCTATATCTAAGCTCATCCTAAACCAATCTTATAATAGTATTAGAATTTCTTGAAATTTTCTACTGGTATATAAATCTCTGAGAGGACAAAGAAAAATTATACAAAAAGACATAAGACCTAATGTAAACATACTGACGTGACTAAAACTTAATCCAACTAATTGAAATATATAGCATGAAAATGATTATACCTTATCTTCAAGGAACTTAGCCCAAAAACGAGCAATAGCACGGTCATAAGGGTCTTTAGGTAAGATGGAAAGGCCTTCAAATGCCTCATCGATGTATTCAAGAATGACCATAGACTCACAAATGGGCTTGCCATTGTGAATTAGCACTGGGATTTTTTTGTGAACAGGGTTTGATTCAAGAAGTAAAGGGCTCTTGTTTTGTAGATCTTCTTCTATAAATTCATACTTCACTCCCTTAATCTTTAGAGCCCACTCAACTCTATTACTAAAAGGGCTATACCATAAACCAAGCAACTTCACTTCTGCCATATCACATCTTTGGTTCTCTGTTTTTTGCTTTACTATATTGAGGAATTTTATGTGGTTGTTCCCCTTTGGGTTCTAGCCTTCTTATATATAGGGGAAAACAAGGATGTTTCGTAGCAACCAAGCAAATGCATGGATGTTTCTTCTTTGATAATTTAGTTTTGTAATTTAATAATGCTTCACATTGACCGGAGACTTAAAATAACTACTATTAGTATTAAATACTCCATCCGTCAATTTTTACTTGTTCATGTTTGACTTGGCACACCCGTTAAGGAGTAATTAATAAGATGATAAGTTTACTATATCACCCGTTGAAATATAATAAATTCAATGTTTTGTGAAATACATTGGATAATGATTATAATAATAAAGGTAAATTAGAAACTAAATGATAAATTATGTCTTGGTTTTTCAAACTGAAAAAGTAAAAATAGACATTTATTTTTAATATAGTAGACAAATAAGAGTGAACGGGGGAGTATGAGGTTGTAATTAAAAGTTCTCTTCATTTAAATTGGTGTCAGATTTGTTTGGATTAAATTTCGGGGGTTTGAATATCTTTTTCCGTGAAGGAGTAGTTATATTTATAATAGGAAAAGGAGCCAAATGTGCCCTTTAACACTATGAAATCCCAACTATTTATCAAATCTATCCTTGTTATTATTAAATCGGGTTATATTTGTTCTCGTTGAAGAATGGAAGAAGCTTTCCAACACGTGATCCTTTTATAAAAGAATAAGGTTAAATTTGCCCTTAATCTATGCAAAATGGTTGGGCGTCATTGGTCTTTTAGAGACGGTAAAATAGTGCCTACAAAAGTGGTAAAAATAAAGCTGAATGTGCGAAAGATTGCCTGAGTGGGATAATTTTATGTGAACTTTTTATGTGTTCTTTTACGAGTATCGTGGAAGTGACAAGTAATGATGGAGTAACGATGATATTTAAATGATTTTCTTTAGAGCTGAAAAAATAATATAATAGTAATTGATTACTCCCTCCGTCTTATATTACTTGGCCACAATACTAAAAGTATATGTCTTAAATTACTTGTTCATATACAAAATCAAGATAAAATTAATAAAATCTTTCTCATCTTACTTTTAGTATTAAGTGTTCTTGTAAATAATCAATATTGATTAGAATGCATTTATTGGAGAGAGTTAGGGGTAAGATAATAAAATATATCTTTTATTTATGATTTCTTAAGAGGCGTGCAAAAGGAAAAATGACCAAATAATATGAGACGGAGAGAGTACTAAACAAATTTGGCATGGTGGTTGAAACAAATTAAAGTGGTGAAAAATTAACAAGCTCTGGCACATTAACAGGGAAAACAATGACAAATATGACTTATGTGCTTACGTCAATCCAAGATTTGTAAGAGTGTAGCAGTAAAAGGTATGATGAAAAGGCGCGTGTCCGTTGAAATTTTGTACTTAAGGCAACAACAAATTGAGTTCCCTACGATAAAAGGGATCAAATCAAAAGCAACTAGTAAATCAAGATGAAAGTAGCAAATATCGAGTTCTACTTTCTTAACTTCACTCATTATTATTTATGAATTTCTATCTTTTTTTTATGCGAAAGGAAAAAAAAAGTACTTTTTTTTCTGCAAAAAGAAAAAGTACTTTTCTTTCTGCAAAAGGAAAAACTGCTTTTTGATTTTTGTGAAATTTAATTTCATAAATATTAGGGTGGATGACTCACTTGTGATGATCATGAAATGCATTCTGAATAAGTTTAGGAATAACATATTTGATACGCTTATTATAAATTTGTTATTCTGCGCCAAAAATAAATAAATTATCATGTTATAACCATTTTGCATAAATATCATGTGAATTTTATTTTCAAGTTGTGGGATCATATGTGTATAGGAAATCCTTTATTTGATGGATATTTATACTTGAAATTTGCTAGAATATTTTGAAATTCAAAGAAATGATAATTTTGTTACTAGATCATTTTGCATTTGTTGAAGGATGAAGTTTCTATTTACTTGCTTGTCTCTAATTTTTCACTATGATGCTCATCTTTAGGACATGTTAGTTTTTCATAGAATGAGGGATATGTCTAAATATGGCTTGATACCGATAATGAATATGGATAGTGAAAAATGTAAAACTTGCATGTTAACAAAGATCACAAAGAAATCTTTTTCAAGTATTGAGAGAAGTACTAAGTTGCTTGAATTAATTCATAGTGACTTATGTGATTTTCATAGTACTCCTACAATTGGAGGAAAGAAATATGTTATTGCATTTATTGATGATTACTCTAGATTTTGCAAAGTTTATCTTGTAAATTCTAAAGATGAAGCACTGGAAAAAATTTAAATGTACAAGACTGAGGTTGAATTGAAATGTCAATCTTCTGTTAAGTGTTTAAGGACCGATAGGGAAGGGAATATTATAATCCCACATCTTTCCAAAGCATAGGTATTGTGCATCAAGTAGCGGCACCATATACACCACAATAAAATGGTGTAGCCGAACGGAAAAATCGAGTCTTAACGGAAATGGTTAATTCTTTATTGTCTAACTCAAGCCTAAGTCACGGCTATTGGGGTGAAGCCATGTTAACGGCTTGTTATATTCTTAATAGGGTTCCTAATAAAAGAAATTCAACAACCCCATATGAACTTTGGAATAAAAGACAACCAAATTTGAGTCATCTCAAAGTTTGGGGATGTAGGGCTACAATTAAAGTCCTAGAACCTAAAAGGAAAAAGTTGGGTGAAAGAGGAATTGAATGCATCTTTATAGGATATGCTGAAAATAGCAAAGCTTGTAGGTTTTTGGTCATTAAACCAAATGATTCATACTCGGTTAATACCGGCCTTGAATCAAGAGATCCGATTTTTGATGAAACTCGATTTGTATCAATTCCTAGACCAAAAGATATTGTTCCAAGTGATCCAAATTCTTCTACTTCACAACCATTAATCTTTCAAGATAATGAAAATCAAGATGACGTTGTTGAAGTAAGAAGGAGTAAGAGAGTTAGAAAAGAAAAGACATATGGAGATGACTTCTACCTCTATTTAGTAGAAGGTTAAACTGATAAAATTGAAAATGAAATTCCTTAATGTTATAATATGAAAAAGGATCCCATTACATTTAGTGAGGCCATGCAATCTCCTGATGCACCGTTATGGAAGGAGGCTATCCAAGATGAGATAGATTCCATTATAAAAAATAATACTTGGATCTTAACATACCTTCCACCCGGTTGCAAACCCATAGATGGTAAATGGTTGTTCAAGAAGAAGTTAAAAGTCAAGGCTCGCTTTGTAGTTAGGGGTTTTACCCAAAAACACGGCGTTGGCTACTTTGATACTTATGCTCCCGTGGCTAGAATAGCCAAAATAAGGTTGTTTATTGCACTGGCCTCTATTTACAATCTAGTAATTCACCAAATGGATGTCAAAACTGCATTTTTTGAATGGTGAATTGGAAGAGGAAGTCTATATGAGACAACCTGAGGGGTTTTGTAGTTAAAGGATAAGAGAAGAAAGTTTGCAATCTTGTAAAATCATTGTATGGGCTAAAACAAGCCCCTAAGCAATGGCATAAAAAATTTGATGAAGTAATTTTATCTAATGGCTTTAAAATCAATGTGTTTACTCAAAATTTGAAAAAGAAAAAGGAGTTTTCATTTGCTTGTATGTATATGATATGTTGATCTTAACCGACATAGAACAGGTTGAGACCACCAAAAGATTTCGATCTGCTCAGTTCTCCATGAAAGATATGGGAGAAGCGGATGTCATTCTTGGTATAAGAATTATTAGAAATGGTGGGGGTCTTACCTTAACACAATCTCATTCTATCGAGAAAGTGTTAAAGAAATTCAATCATTTTGATTGTAATCCTTTTTCTACACTGTATGATCCATGTTTTAAATTGGAAAGAAATGGCGGAAGGCTAATTGCTCAACTTGAGTATGCTAAGTTGATCGGGTGCTTGATGTACGCTATGACTAGTACGAGACCCGACATTGCGTATGCAGTGGGTAAGTTGAGTAGATATACTTGCAATCCGAGTGAGCATCATTGGCATGCCATAATAAGAGTACTAAAGTATCTCAAGCTAGATTATGGCATCTATTACAGTGGTGATCCCGCTATACTAGAAGGGTATTCGGATGCAAGTTAGATCACTGATCAAAAGGATTATTCCTCAACAAGTGGATGGGTATACCTGTTTGGTAGGGGTGCGATATCTTGGGGATCTAAGAAGCAAATGTGTCTTACTGATTCAACTATGGCTACAAAATTTGTAGCCTTGTCATCCGCTTCTAAAGAAGGGGAATGGTTGAGAAATTTGCTTTTTGATATTCCATTATGGCCTAAGCCCATGCCACCGATTTCTATTCATTGTGATAGTGAAGCCATCTTATCCCAAGCGTACAATCATATATATAATGGAAAGTCTAGGCATATTGGCCTTAGACACAGTTATATAAATCAATTAATTAAAGATGGAGTGATTACGGTTGACTATGTACGTTCACTTAATAATCTTGCGGATCCATTAACTAAGGGATTGACAAGGGACTTGGTGTTGAGAACATCAAGGGGGATGGGGTTAAAACCCATAAAGAAAGACCATTAAGGGTGAAGCCGCAACTTGATGCTTGATACAACGTCCAGTCTCAAGTTCAATGAGTGACAACATTCTTTATTGGTTGATAGCACTTGGTATTACCGTGCCAAAGTACGTGCTTTGTCCTGCAACTTGTTAAAAGGAGGTTGAGTTCATAAATTCTTAATAGACCTATTGGTGGGTGCTCTTGCAAGAGCATATTAATAAGGGTCTACCTGTGTGGATGCGAAGTGGGCCGCTTCAAGAAGCTCGGGTTTGGTTTCTATGCATTCGCAAGAGGATTGGAACACAAGGCCTTATGGTGTTGGTTATAAAGAAATAATGTAATAGAATTCATGTGTGAGATACATCCTATTTTACAATATGGTGGTCGGTTCAAAAGACTTGTCTTACCGGACTATTCAGTTTAACAGAAATTGTATTCCGCTAATGTAAAGTTCAATCGCCAGATACTTTATTTATGCATGGATTCACTTGTTTCTTAATTTCTAAAGGAAGTATTGGGTTGTTATTTTCACTTAAAAATGGTGGGGGATTGTTGGAATTTTCAAGAGAAAATAAAAGGAATTGGCAAAAAGAAAAAGTACTTTTCTATCTTCTTAAAAGAAAAAAAAAAGATACTTTTCTTCTGAAAAAACAAAAAATACTTTTCTTTCCGAAAGAGTGCATTTCTTTATGAAACAATGCAATTCTTTCCTAAAGGTTGCAACATTTCAGGTTGAAGGATTAAAACATCCCTATAAATAAATGAAATCCTGGAAATATTTTTATCATAAGAAATACTCAAAAAACCATAATTCTTCCTTAGGAAAAACTGCATAAGTTTAGTGACTGCAGCATTATTCTTGTGTGTTCAGAGACTTGATTTCATTATTTCTTGGCTTTGCTTCATTCTATCCCGGGAGAGTTTTTGTGAGGGACAAATAGTTCTCTTTGGAAAGTGCTCCAAATAAGGTATACGGCTTGAAGCATATCCAGATTTCTCACCACAAACACACAATATTTCTAACATTGGACATGCATTTCATCTCATGGTTTGAAACCCCAAATCATCCAAAAAGGCATGATTTGGGGTTTCAAACCATGGTTTCAAAAAATTTAAATAAAAAATTTGTCATTTGACCCATAAGTTTATATTTTGTAAAAAAGACCCATAAGTTGGTAGATATCTTTAACAATTACTCCACTAACCATTTCCCAACCTCATTAACTTCCACCAACCTTTATTTATGTCTACCAACCCCATTACTGTTCATGTTAAATTTTCGTTTTTATTGAACTAAAGTTTGATCAATTGATGTTGTATTTTTTTAAAAAAGACCTTCTAATAGCGTATTTATTTTGTTATGAACTATGACTTGCTCATTTGGTAAGATTGTATAAGAATTGAGAATGTTTTGATAGTTTTCACAACTTGTAGGGTTTTTATATCTATAAGAGAAAATACAACTTAAAATATCTAAATTGCATGTCCAAAAATGATTTCAAACCCTGGTTTTAAACCACGGTTTCAAACAATGTCCAAACGGCTCCTAAGTCATATTTTTACTAATATGTTCTCCTCCTTAGAAACATAAATATGATATTTAACATTTTGACTCATCAATTAATTTTATCTTTCTTTCCCAATTCAATGAGAAAAGTGATATGATTAATTATTGCACAATCACTGACCCAAATAAAATATTGATTAATGTAATGAAAGGGAGGGTTTAGAAAATAGGTCGTTTTTCGGTTGAAATAAGTTTTTTTTTTTTTTTTTGGGATTATTTACTTTTTCCTTTTTTGAAACGTCAAAGGGCCAGATCTTCCCTTCAACTATACAATATTACGCGCATATACCCGTCGTTTAAACGTTGTCCCACGCATGCCTTTGCCGTTACTTTTCGGGTTACTCGTGCCCGTAATTTAACGGAAATCCGAAAAAATATTGGAGGGCATATTTGTTCAGTTTCGCATAGTATAGGGGCATATTTGATGCATTATATGATTTACGTTTTATTTTGCATATGTTCTTTGTTCCTTTTTAATATATATAGTAGAGCATCTTTGTGGGCGCACAAAAGATAAGTAATGGAGACGGAGTCAGGTGCAAATTTTCACCGAAGGTGTGTTCGATACGAAGGCAAATGTTTTTCGTGGAAAATATTTTTCTGGAAAATGCGTTTTTGATAAATAAGTAAATTTGTTACTTATTTTCTCATGTTCGGTTGGTTAGTGATGCAAAGTTTGGGCATTGTTTCTCATGTAAACACCTAATATTTTACCGAACATAAGTTTTACACCCTATTTAGCTTTTAAATATTTCTTTTAGGTCTAGATTAGATATTTTGATTTTTATGTCAATTTTAGTTAGTTTTATTTTAAAAATTGAAAACTTTAAAAAATAGAGTCACATTTTAGAATAAATCTTGTTTTCATTTTTATTTTTTAAGAGAAAAGAAAAAAAGATATATATATATATATATATATATATATTTCTTCTAATTTGGGTTTAATAAATAAGCTAGTGATTTTACTATTCTTTTACTGTGAACTAGCTATTTAATTTTTTGCTATATTTCATTGGTCTATGAATAATTAGCTAATTTCTTATTTTGTATACTTTTGTCTTTGTTTAACTAAAATAAAATAAAATTGAGATGTTTAGAAAATAGAACTGAGATGTAATCACTCAATTATTATCATCTATATAAATTCTTGCGTTGAATTATTTCCCCGATTGTACGCCTATCGACAATTTTTTTTGATGCTCGAAACACCTATATTTAAGTCTAGTATTATCATCTACAAGTCTAGTTTGTTTATTATATTATAACAAAACAAATTAAATAGACTTGAAGTTAGTCGTTATTAACTGGGAAATCGGTAGAATATTGTAGCTTCATATTATTATTTTTCAGCGAGATATTTACGCAAAGGTAACACCCGAATCTTTCTAGTAGTTATTTGGTGTTCTTTTTTCAATATATGATACATGAAGGAGATCCGTTTTGGCTCCGTTTAAAATCCGTTGATGCTTTTGTTGAAGATCGTGCATGTCTATTGAGGTTTTGGTGATATTATGAACATGATGGATTATTTTTAGCGGTCCTTTTTCTTTCTTTCTATTTCTAACTTTGTTTAAGTTATTTTGGTTTTCTGCCTCCTTCCTTGAGAACTTGATTGTTGTAAAATCTGTTATGGTCTTTACTCTGGTCTCATAGATTTTTATATGTTAGTTTGCATATAACCATGTAACAAAGCTTTGAATATTTAAGGAAATGAGTTTGAAAGTTGGTATGCAAATTCCATGATTTTATTTAGTTTCTTTTCTAAAAATGGGGGTAAGTATTTTCTTTCGCTTTGGGGCGTTCAGTGCTTTTTTTTTTAGTTGCAAAAGATTTTGATCATCATTCTAAATGGATTTTAAATGTTGGCTTCCTTGTTTAAAGTTTCATGTGCTAAGATAATATGAAACCTAGAATATCATGACATGAATACTTATATTATCATTTTTTTTTGTTGTTTAATTTAGTTCACATTTAGGCTCGCATTTAACATTGAAAGAAATGGTTAAACCAGTAAAAGTTGTAAGTTGTTAAACTCAAGTTTGGTCGAGTTCTTTTGCAGGATGAACGAAATGGATAAACCTTTTTTAAAAAAAAAAAAATTGAGATGCCAAACTTTATATTTATTGGACCTAAAGCAGTATCCAAGTTTGGCCTCATGATTTATGTTTTAAAAAATATTTGGATCTAACTAGTCAATTGTTTTTTTTTTCATGAACATTCTTTCATTTTTTAATACAATACATTTTCCTATCATTGCTTGAAGTTTAAGCCATATGTTTCTTTTTGGTTTTAGTTAAGCTCTCAGTAAAGATTAATGTTATTAACCTAATTACATGAATAAAATAACCGTTGATAGTATAAAATGGTTATGAATGCGGGAAACCATTGTGTTTTAAACACTCGAGAATTTCCACAAGCACAAATTCCGCTTTTTATAGGACCCAAAATTCTGACACCCGTGGGTGGGTCTTTAATGATTCGGGTGTTAGTTAACTTTAAAGGCAGCTTCGGGCCAAGATCAATATTAAGGCTTAACTAAATTAATTATGAGGAGTTGGGATATAAATTCAAGACCCGTTGCAAATTTGAAAAGAAAAGAGTGGTAAAAACATTGGTAAGGGAGTGAGGTTGGTTGCGAATTCATTTCAAAACCCGTTGTAAAAGAGTGGTTAAGGGACAGATAATCATCATTGTTTTAGTAAGGCGAGTAGGTTAAAAATTCTAGGTGTTGCCTATAACATGTTAATTTTCGTTGTATTTTTAATATTCCTTCATGTGATAGTTTACGTCTATATGAGGCTATGATTCACTTGATGTTATAATATGAAGTTGTTTAGATATAACATGGGTTTAGTTTATTATAATTGAGAGAAAAATTAATATTACCGTCACTGTTAGTTGCTTGCTAAATCACCGTCCTAAAGCAAACAAAGAAATTGATCATTCTGATAGAATGAATATAACAACATAAGTTGAAAACGGTGAGAAAATCCATTAGTTTTATGAAAAGACCAACTTTTGTTCTTGATAAATTTTTAATCCTTGTTGACGTTGCCATTTTCTTTTTTTTGTTGTTGTTGTTGTTTAAATTCTCACTTTTTGCATATTAACTCTTCAGTTTATATTTTTTTGAGTAGGAAAAATGACCGGAACTTTTAGCTAAATTAGTTTGGGCCGTGAATGGATTTAAATATTTAGCACGTTTGTTTTGATTTTTGACTAATAATTAAGAAAAAAAATAGTATGCTTATGAAGTTTTCTTTGATAAGTTAAAGTGTTCTATATTTATCCAAGATTTTATTTAATTACCGTGCTTAAAAGATCTTTTGTATCTAAAGTGCTATGAATATTTGAACTGACCATTTTCCTTAATTAGCATTTGTTGGCAAAACGTGGTTTCAGATAATGAGGGATTCAGATACTTAATTGTCTTTTATGTACGATGTTTGGGTTGCTATTCCGTTACCATATGTATATAGGTTATTAGCTTATCTTTCCTTTGTTTATTCCAATGTGTTTTAAAGAAAAGGTTATCTTCGATGATTCTTATAAATTTATTTACTTTGTTCGGACATTTTAGGCCTAGATAAATACTTAAGGTTCAATTAATTTCTTTAATGTGAGAAAGAACGAGATGGGATACAAATTTATTTCAATCACGTTGTCACATAAAATAAAAATAAAAAGAGTGGAAAGAATATGTATGAGGGAGTGAGGCATGGTCGAAAACATAAGTCACCATGTTTAAAGCGAATTAATCGGGTAAACTAGAATTAAGGCAAGCATGATTTTATCCAAGATTGGTTTAAGCCTAACATTAGTCGGTAAAAGTGACCGTGCTAGAACCACGGGACTTGGGGAATGACTAATACCTTCTCCCCGATCAACAAAATTCCTTACCCGGACTTTTGTTTTCGCAGACCAAAAATAAAGAGTCATTTTCTTTTGATTAGGGATTCAATAAGGTGACTTGGAACACCAAAACTCAATTCCAAGTGGAGACTCTGTAATAAATAAATAATCCCTTCTCAAAATGTCACTTTAATTGGAAAAACCCTTTTAAATAAAAACAAAATAAATTTATTTTTATTTTTCAAAAAAAAAGGGGTGTGACAGATGGCGACTCCCCTGGGGATAATCAGAATTCGAGCTTGATATATTTATTTGTATTTGGCTTTCTTTATTTCTTGGATATATATTCTGTGCTTGTTGTCCTAATGTGCTATTTGCTGCTTATTTACCGCTTTGATATTATGTGACTTCATATGTAAATTGTCTTCTCTGCACCCCTCTGAGTCTCTGAACACATTCACCACTATTCACTGTGTGTGCGGGTACGATGCACAAAATTTTCTGTCTGAATGAGCCTGTGGGCGGTTACGCTCCTGGTTTAGGATAATTAGCAGTCACACATGTTAGGCGGGGTTGGACGACCAGTGAAGCCGGAAAAGCTCTACTACCGGCGATCTGGCCCTTCCCCGGCTCGAGCTGTCCGCTCGGGTAAGCCAGTCTAGACACCTTCTCCTTTAGGATGTTAAACCTAGCAGAACAAGCCACAAGTAATGATTATCCCTAGTAGGCTACGCTTTATTTACATCACATGCGTTTGACCTAATAGGATTCGGCACAGGGGCTGGGTCCGTCTAAGACAAGTGTCTATCTCAAAAGACCACCATGTTTATTTTATGTGCTATCCGAAAACATATTTATTTGGAAGGTTTTTGCATGTTGACCGGTTTTTAAGGTGATTAGGAAGAATAAGAGAGAAATAATTATCCTCCATTTAAGAAGAAGAAGAAGAAGAAGAAGAAGAAGAAAATTCCAAGAGTCTAATCTAGTATTCACGAACTAAGCGCACCTGATTCTCACCTCAATGAGATACGTAGGCAGCCCTTCTTGGGTTCGGTGATCTTTATTCAATGATTAAAAAAAAAAGAGTTTTCCTTATTCAAAAAATCCAAAAAAAAGGTTTTACCTTTATTTTTCGGATTATTCTTTGTAGAAAATTCCAACATTTGAAAAATCCCAAAAATATTTTCTTTTATTTCTCTTTTATTTATTCATTCCTTGGAAAATTAAAAAAGGGTTTATTTTCTTTTAAAGATAAAAAAAAGGAGAAAATTCAAGAAAAAAAAACAAGTTTCTCCATTCTCATCACGAACTACGCGCACCTGATTCTCAACTCAATGAGATACGTAGGTAGCCCTTCTTGGGTTCGGTGATCTTTATTCAACGATTAAAAAAAAAAAAGAGTTTTCCTTATTCAAAAAATCCAAAAAAAAATTTTTTACCTTTATTTTTCGGATTATTCTTTGTAGAAAATTCCAACATTTGAAAAATACCAAAAATATTTTCTTTTATTTCTCTTTTATTTATTCATTCCTTGGAAAATTAAAAAAAAAAGAGTTTTGTTTTCTTTTAAAGATAAAAAAAAAGGAGAAAATTCAAGAAAAAAAAAACAAGTTTCTCCATTCTCATCAAGAACTACGCAAACCTGATTCTCATCCCAGTGAGATAAGTAGGCAGCCCTTCTTGGGTTCGGTATTCCTATTAAAAAAAAAACAATCTGAAAAAAAAAGAGTTGTTATTCTTTCACAAAAATAATCAAAAAAAGAGCTTTTATTTCATTATCCCAAAATTTAATAAAAATTTTTGTGTACTTTTTTTTCATGAACTACGTCTGACCTGATTCTTGTTTCAACAAGATACGTAGGCAACCCTTCTTTACGGTTCGGTCCCACAAAAAAATGAATAAAAAAATATCTTGACTCGGTAGGTACCAACATATTTAGGAGTGTGCATGATTAAAAAAAAACAAGTGTTAAAAGAATGAGGATGATAGTGAGGACCAACTTTGTTGTGAACCATAGATTCTTTTGGTACCTCTTGATTATACCTAAGTGACACTTGAGAAATTTTTTGGCTAAAAGTTAGGGTCAAAATTAATCCGACCTCATCGTTTTATGTGCATTGTGTGGTGAGCTTTAGATTGAAAATTCAATGACATTGCTTTGTTGATCTAGAACTTGGCCGGAATGTTTGTTGAGGCGAAATATCGAGCAACACTTGGTTTGAGAAAGGATTGTAGGCTTTCTTTGACCCGATTGTGCCTTTCAAGCCTACCAAATGACATATGATCCCTAGTGCTACCCTTTTGAGCCTAAAACATTTTCTTTGGATAAACCACAATTTAGCCTATATCCTTTCGAGTGCATAAGTGCACTATCCCTCTTTTGGCCCCACCTCCCTGAGCGCACTAACAAAATCTAAGCTGGCAAAGTGGAAAGGTGAAAAATGCAAAAGTCTAAGTAAATTACAACGACAAAAGAAGAGCTGCAAAAAAAGAAGAAGAAAAGCTCCAAAAAAATGGAGGAAAGCTCAAAACAGAAAAGAGAGAAGAAAGTTAAAGAAAAAAAAAAGAAGCAGCAAAGCAAATAAAGATCGAGTGCGAACATCAAAAAAATATATAGAAGTATAGTGTTATGCTCAAGGAGGGAATGGTCACTTTATCACAAATATATATATCCACAAATATATATATCCTACCCATCTGTAAGCCTACATTACAAGCCAACAACAAGTCCTACTTGATCCCATTCTGAGTGTCCTCACATGAGTGGATACTTACATGAAGGCCAAGCATATGGTATCTCAATTGCACGCATTGAACATCCTTCTGAGTGTGAGTTTACTTCTTGAACGTCCTAAGATCTAAATGCTTAAATTGAGTGTGAATTAGGACTTTACTTGTGGTAAGGGCACTTGAAACATGAGGATAGGAATAATTCAAAACCTCTAATTGATGCAAAATGAATAGATCATGTCAATACTTAGGTATGTTTGAGGTACCATTTGAAACTATAGGATTCACTTCTAATTTGACCTCCGACTCGTCCGAGAGTCATTGATGGTAATGTTCGATGCATAATACTAATAGTTGGTGCCAACTAAAGTCAAGATATACTAAACCGATGAATTGATTTCTTTGTCTGCATCCTCTGGTGCTCCTTATAAGAAACACCCTTTTGAAAGAAAAAAAAGAAGAAGAAAACAATAGAAGCACAAAAAAAAACTTAGCTTTTTATTGAACTACGTTCGACCTGATTCCTAAAAGGATACGTAGGCAGCCCTATTTCGGGGTTCGGTCCCACAAAAAAAAAACATATTTCCCTAGTATTCGAAGAAACTGGGACATTTTTTATTTATTTTTATAAAAAGGTTCCAAAGTTGTAATTCAATCTATGATTCTTTTTGCCTTTCCCCTTTAAGACCTTCTAATCGATCTTTGAGAATGCCAAATCAGCGTGCCACGACTTTGGTGCTGTATACAACGCTTTGTTTGAATGCAAAAAAGGAAAGAAAAAATGAGAGAGTCTTACTAGTGAAAACCCTTACGGGCACTATAAGGCGATAATGAGTTCAAAAAAATAATAATATGAGAGAGTCTTATTGGTGAAAACCCTCAAGGGCACTATAAGATGATTGTAAGTTGAGAAAGGTCAATTGGTAAAAACCCGCTAAGGGAACCATTGATCGAATGAATTTCTTCTATTCCGGCCTGAACACGATCTAGGTAGAAAGCTCGGTTTTGGACTGAAGGGTACTATATTTTGAGATTTAGACAGCTCAGACGAATCAAGCGTCCTGTCCAAAATGCATGTCATGATTCATTGAATTCGGCATATACATCCAGATAAGTCTCTTCCCTCTTTCCCCGAAAGGGACACCTTTTTGTTTAAACATAACTCTTTTTTTTTCATTTTTTTTTTGTCATTTTCTTCTCCTTATCTCTAGTATGTCCTTTGAGTCCCTTTCGGTATAATTTTGCGTCAAATTCAAGAGCAAAGAAAAGACTGCAAAATTGACTATAGTTTCTTAGCGGTACAGAGCAAAGACTACTGGGCACGCACCGCATCGGCAACGACATAAATCCATTCGTGATCTATCCAGGAAAGTGAATTGCCCGAAAAAGCAAAGCATTATTTCAAGGTATTAGGGGGAAGGATCACCACAACAAAAATTCGCTCTAAGAATAAGATTGGTTACACCACATACGCAAAATGATACGGGGTACAAAATAGTCAAGGTGGGCATTGAAAGATCATGGTCTCTCGCAAGCAAAGATAGTTTCTAAGCAATTTGGTCGATCACTATCAGCCTCATTTTTCGTAAGTGGGATGGGCTCTAAGACAATTTCCACAGCGAGTGAAGGCCACAAACTGACCGCCATTTTAAGACTAACAAATTTTTCTTTGTTGAAAACAGGGGCGCAGAAATTTAGGAAAACAGTTCTTAAAAAATTGATGAACGCTATAAAGTAAAGTTCTCAAATGTTTGTTTTTCTTTGATATGCATATAATCATGTTATTATTGATTGCATTTTAGGAAACAAAACCCCTACTTTTTACGATGCCTTCACGGGGTACGACATTCCCTGATTGCATTTTAGGGAACAAAAATCCCTGCTTTTCTCATATTTTCGTAGGTTGACTACCTCAGAATACAGTCACGTATTTAAATTTTAGGCTGACTACCTCAGAATACAGTCACGTATTTAAATTTCAGGTTGACTACCTCAGAATATAGTCATGTTTTTAAATTTCAGGTCGACTACCTCAGAATACAGTCATGTTTTTAAATTTCAGGCTGACTACCTCAGAATACAGTCGCGTATTTAAATTTCAGGTTGACTACCTCAGAATACAGTCGCGTTTTTAAATTTCAGGCTGACTACCTCAGAATACAGTCACGTATTTAAATTTCAGGTTGACTACCTCAGAATACAGTCATGTTTTTAAATTTCAGGTTGACTACCTCAGAATACAGTCGCGTATTTAAATTTCAGGTTGACTACCTTAGAACACAGTCACGTATTTAAATTTTAGGTTGACTACCTCAGAATACAGTCACGTATTTAAATTTCAGGTTGACTACCTCAGAATACAGTCATGTTTTTAAATTTCAGGTTGACTACCTCAGAACACAGTCACGTATTTAAATTTCAGGTTGACTACCTCAGAATACAGTCATGTTTTTAAATTTCAAGTTGACTACCTCAGAATACAGTCTCATATTTAAATTTCAGGTTGACTACCTCAGAATACGGTCACGTATTTAAATTTCAGGTTGACTACCTCAGAATACAGTCATGTTTTAAATTTCAGCTTGACTACCTCAGAACACAGTCACGTATTTAAATTTCAGGTTGACTACCTCAGAATACAATCACGTATTTAAATTTCAGGTTGACTACCTCAGAATACAGTCATGTTTTTAAATTTCAGGTTGACTACCTCAGAACACAGTCACGTATTTAAATTTCAGGTTGACTACCTCAGAATACAGTCACGTATTTAAATTTCAGGTTGACTACCTCAGAATACAGTTGCGTTTTAAATTTCAGGTTGACTACCTCAGAATACAGTAGCGTATTTAAATTTTAGGTTGACTACCTCCGAATAAAGTCATTTTTTTTTCAGGTCAACTACCTCAAAATAAAGTCATGTTTTTAAATTTCAGGCTGACTACCTCAGAATGCAGTCCCAAGTGGTTCATGATTTTGCTAACACTCACAAAATTTTCATGGTACAAACTGGGACAGAAAATTTTTGTTCGTCTTGTTTGTCTTTGATAGCTTGCAGGTTCTCCTGCATGCACAAAATTGATATTCAAGAATGTAGTTCCATATTTGGTCAGAGAAAGAGGAATGTTCAAATCTCGAAGGCAGCCAGAGTTAGCTTTGACACATAAGGTGGCCCAACGTCTCAAGATACATCTTCTAAACAAGAAACAAGCATCCAAGAATATTCTACGAACTGTTAATCGGAAGAGCATCAAAAACTCATTCCAAGTTGCAAGTAGAAGTCTCAAATTCTTACTTCAAGATCATACTTTGAGATCAGGGTACCCACCGAAAGAAGGTGAGGTGATAACTGAAGATCCAAGTGAAGGTCTAAAAGAAAGTTTCAAGACAAGTAGAGTAAATAGGACCTTGCATTTCCTTTCATGTTTTATTGTATTTTTATTCTTTTTATAACAGGAGCCACGGACTGGAACCTCGAAAGGACCTCACTCGATTCTCCAACACATCCTTCCATCTTTCTACCCACTTGAACTACACGTGACCTGATTCCCTTATAACCCGGGATATGTAGCACGCCCAAAACCAGGACTCAGTTGTTATACCCCATTTTAACCGGGTTAAATTAGAAGTACGACATGTTGGTGATTCCTATTTTTGTTTATTTTAAGGAGTCGCCACCTAATTATTTATGGTGAATTAGGACACCTAAATTTATTAAAGTTATTTTAAAGTTAACTCTGTTTTAAAAGTCTGCGAAACTTAAGATTCTAGGTAAGGGTTCAATTAGTCTAAAGGGAAGGTATTATGCATCCTTTTAGACCCATTAACAATGGTTAACCGACCAGACTAAAATTTAATTAGACTAAGTGTAAGTTGTAAAACAATTAGGCATTAACCTATAAGGTAATTGATTTAAACTAAGAAGAGTAGGAATTAGTGTTTAAAATGAAAGTCCATGACTAAGTGTATTGAGAACTAATTGACACTTCTAAAAATATGTTGTGGGATTTTAACTCACTGTTGTCAAAACCTTTTCTTCATTGAATCCAATAACCCTTCTAAATTCCTCCCAACGTGAAATTGTTTCTTCAATATGACCTAACTGGACTTAACTCCCAGTTTCCTTATTTTAAAGATCCTTTCTTCTTTTGCTTCGGCGTTTACCTTGACCTTTCCTCATCCTCTGTACTTGTATTCCATGGAAACTTAAGCCCTCTAATGTTTGTCCACTAGTGTTTGTAACTATTGTTGTCATTTGCTGTTATCGGTTCTGCATTTTTCACATATAACAAAAAACGAAAGGACTATTATTGTTCCTTGTATTGCTAGTTTCTTCTAACAGAACACACATAATGGGATAAAATCATTCCAATGCAAACAAAGTGAAAAACAAAGTAGATAGATATGCAAAGTAGAGTAACGGAAAATGCAGATATTTAATATGGGCTCAGCCCATTTTAGGACTACTGTTGTCCGCTACTGTTGGGCTTCGGCCCGACGAAATTGTTTAGCAGATTGCTGCGGGCAGACTGACTCGAGAGGAGGATTTTGTTGGGCTTTTAGCCCACCACCGAATGCGGAGGAGGATGAGTCCAAGACTCGTATGCCAGGTTCATGCAAAGAAATGAAGAAAAGGATTAGTGATCAATGAATAAAACTAAACATACATAAGGTAAAACTCAGAAGAAGGACAAATTAATAATTCATATACGTACTATGTATATCTAGTATATTCCATATTCATAGAGAACGTAGAAAGCAATCTGTTAATTACTTGATAACCTTTAATTAATCAGTGAACTGCTTATATATTAATGATTTCCAAGCTAACAGTAAAAAAAGAGATTAACACATGCAGCAACCCACAATTCACAAAAACAGACACGATGATCGGAGTTAAAACAACAACATAGGGAATTCTATGAGCATGACCATGGTTCCTAACCAATAACATAACAGCCGAGCAGACAAGTTAACTATTTTATCATCAACTCTAGTTTCTTATTGTGCTCAAATAGAACCAAACACAATAGTCTAATAAACTGTTGCACAGTAAAGATAAAAAAAAAATACTCTACAGTTTCATTTCGGATTAAGCGAGTACCAGAACCAGTGCATTGTGTGTGTGCAATAACCACACATAGAAGTCCAGCATACATTCAGCAATACTCATGAAAACATTCTCCAGATTAGCAACAAAGAAAGGTGAGATGGACATATATCTAACTAGTAAACAGACTTAAATGCTACCAATTAACACAACGGCTAGATGAACAGCAAACCTTCGATGGTTCGCTATAGTAAACGACGATTGTAACAGGCAGCCCTATATAGCAACAGCCATATTCCTTTATCAACTGCGACATATGTTCATTTTTTGTTAGGCCGTATATAGGTATGAAGACACACAGAAGTCGACATCAGAAACTATAAACGTGCAAGGCATCACGGGCTGCTATGATAGATGAAGTATGATCAGTCGTGAAATTACGGCTCATTCGACGCCAATTACTTAGTCTTTTGTAAATCCCCAAGTGCTTTTGATGTCGTTTCTCGTGTTTTTGTGTAAATTTATAGAATAACATGTGCCGGAAGCAACTTGAAGCAATTTGAAGCTAAACAAAGCAAAATGAAGCAAAAACCCAGCAGAACTGAACAATGGCACCACCTGCGAATCGCAGGTACCACATGTGAGTCGCAGGTGGTGCAACACCTGTTGACAGAGAGGACCAAATAAGACACCACATGTGACACCACATGCGACACCACCTGCGAGTCGCAGGTGTAACATGCGAATCGCGTATGGTGTCGCGGATGTTGCTCAACAAATAACTGAAGATGCGACACCTGCGATGGTCTGGTGAAACCTGCGACTCACGGGTTGAACATGCGACACTATGTGCGAATCGCACCCTACGCACATGGGCATTTTTGTCTGGAAATTGTTCCCGTTTTGGAAATGCTATAAATAGATTGCTAGGGTTTTGGATTGGATTATTCTGCAGTTTTTAGCATAAACTCTTGTGGAGTTCATTTATTGTTGGTGGGTGAAGCATTTAAGAGATTTCTTTGGCTTTGGTCATCTTATCCATCCAACACTTTTGTAAGACTTACGAATACATTTTATTTGATTGCTTTAATTTTAATGAATATGAGTAGCTAATCTTTCAACTAAGGTTGTGGGATCAAATGTATTAGTTATGTGATTGAGTTTCATATTCATACTACATTTATATGCTAGTGGTGTTTTCTATTAACTCTTCAAGCATTAATGTCTTGTGATGGTGTACAACATTACTTGTGCCTTAATACCATTACTTTGATTGGAAAAGAAAGTAGAGGTTAGGAAAAGAGTTAATAGCAACAATTTGGGTCATTAAATCCATCTAATAGCTTGAGCTAGGAATAGAAAAGCTAGTTGAGGCTACATGGGAGTTCTCTTAAAGGAAAAATTCTAGGGCTTGGAAAAGCCTAGGATGAAATTTGTTGATTTGGTTGGAAAACTTTTGGCAAGAATCACGTAACCCTTGGCTTAACGCACCTAGGCATATAAATAAGTTGAATTGATACCCAATCGTATTACTTTCCATTTGAACCACAACCTTAGTCCCATTTACCAATTGTTAATATTCTATAACCATTCTCAGTTTTTGATGAACAAACTATAATCAAACTTTTATTATAATTCCCTTCCCCTGAAAATATAGACTAACAGTCGGGTGTTACACTTATTAAGTATTCTTCTTCATCGTATTCTCTGTGGGATTCGACCCCAACCTTGTTGGGTTCTATATTTGACAACGACCGCTTACTCCTGATTTTAAAGGTGTAATTTGGGCGTATCAAATTTTGGCGCCGCTGCCGGGGAATACGGTCTATAAATTTACTAATTAGTGTAAAACTTTACTTTTAGTCTTTATTTCTTTTCTTATTTCCTTTTTGTTGTTGTTTGTTGTGCAAGCAATATGGATGAGGATGGTATCCCTGTCCAAAATCCACCAGTTGCGGTTGGTGAAGAAGCTGCGGGGGCAGGCTATGCAGCTGCAATTCAGCCCCCACCTTTGATTGGAAATTCAAGTTTCCATATAACCAACACAATGCTGCACCTGCTCAACACTAAGGGCCTGTTCGGCGGTCTACCCAAAGATGACCCGAATAGGCACCTTAGGAACTTTCTTGGGGTCTGTTCTACCAATGTGCATCCGGGCGTCTCAATTGAAGCAGTCAGGCTACGACTCTTTCCGTACTCCCTAACGGGGGAAGCCACAGCTTGGTTGGATGATCTTCCTTCCGGGTCCATCACTACTTGGGAGGAACTGACCGAAGCATTCCTCAAGAAGTTCTTCCCTCCATCGCGGATGTTAAAACTCCGTGATGAAATAACAACTTTCGTCAACTTCCGGATGAGGCTCTCCGTGAAACTTGGACTCGTTTTAAAAAGAAAGTCAAAAGCTTTCCCAAGCATGGGTTGCCCGATGGTGTGCTTCTACAAACATTTTATAGATCTCTAGATTCGGTCAACAAATCAGTAGCGAACAACATTGCAGAGGGGTCTCTTATGGATAACTCTTATGCCACCGTTTGTGAATTGTTGGATAAATTGACCGAGACTAATGAAGCATGGCACACTAGGGATTCGGAAGTGGGTGGAGGAAGTTCCTCCAAACATGTAATCACTCGTGAGATGATTAAGAAGGAGGAAGAGAGAGATGAGTCCATGGCCAAACTTGTCACCCAAATAGACCTTATGACAAAACATGTCATGGGTGGCGGAAGCAAAAAGGTGAACGCGGTAGAATCCTTTGAAGGGGTTCCTCCGGATGAGCAATGTTTCCAAATGCATGATGAGGAGGCGAGTTATGTCAACAATCTAAGGGAGGGTTCCCGTCCAAACTACCAAGGTCCGAATCAAGGATCTTGGCGGCAAGGTCAAGGGAATCAAGGTTGGAACAAAGAACAAGGTCACTCTAATTGGAGAGATAATTGTGACAACAATCAAGGGGGTTACAATAGTAATTACAACAATCATCGGAGCACAAATCCGTATGTCCCTCCAAAGGGAAATCAACCAAACTATGGTCAACCGCCCAATAGCGATCCCGCTAGTTCAAAAATTGAAGATATGTTGTCAAGGGTATTGAGGAAAGTAGAATCCACCGACACCTTTTGCAAGGATACTAGAGATGAGGTCAAATCCATGGGTCAAGTTGTAAGTTCACACTCCACCTCCATTAAACAATTGAAGTCTCAACTTGGCCAAATCTCGGCAATCCTAAACCAAAGGCAGAAGGCTCACTCCCTAGTGACACAGTTGCAAATCCAAGGAATGATGGTGAACATAAATGCAACGCAATTACTACTAGGAGTGGCAAAACAATTGGGGAAAATGTGTTGGTGAAAGAGAATGTGTTGGGTGATGAAGAGAAAATGGTTGAAGAACCCATGGTTATTGAATAAGAAGCAAACCCAAAGAATATGCGGGCTGGTATTGAAAAGCCCATCGCTAACAAGGACCTTCCGGAAATCAATGATGCCTCGGAAAGCAAGGAAGCGGCGGAGGAGGTACCAAGGGCTTCACCGCCCGTTATGAGGCCTCTCCCTCCTTTTCCCCAACGATTGGCAAAGCAAGCGGAAGATGGAAAATTTCTCAAGTTCATAGATCGATTAAAGGGACTTTTAATAAATATTCCATTGGTTGAGGCACTTGAAAAAATGCCCGGTTATGCGAAGTTCATGAAAGATCTCGTGACCAAAAGAAGGAGTCCTGGCATTGAAACATTGGGGGGCACTCATCATTGTAGTGCAATCGTCACCAAAGCTTTGGTGCACAAAAAAGAGCACCCCGGAGCATTCACAATTCCATGAACCATCGGTAAGTACAAGTTTGCTAAAGCTCTATGTGATCTTGGAGCAAGCATCAATTTGATGCCGCTTTCTATATTCAATAAGTTGGGATTGGGCACCCCCCGTCCTACCATGATGAGATTACTTATGGCGGATAGAACCGTAAAGAGGCCCATTGGCATTCTTTATGATGTGCTTGTATGAGTGGATCAATTTATTTTTCCGGCCGATTTTGTGATCTTGGATTGTGAAGTTGACTTTGAAGTTCCCATAATCTTGGGAAGACCATTCTTAGCCACGGGGCGTGCCCTCGTGGATGTGGAAAGAGGTGATCTGAAATTTAGAATGAATGATAAAGAGATCACTTTCCATATTTGTATGTCAATGAAACAACCGGCGGATATGAGTGTTGTGTCGGTTATTGACACAATTGATGAAGCAATGGATACAACCATAGAACAAGAGCATATAGGTGATATGTTGGCTGCAGTGATAATGAACTATGACTATGAAGTGGACGACGAAAAAGAATTTGAGGAGATGGTAAATGCATTGATTGGAATGGGGTCTTACTACCTCAATCCAAAGAAATTCGATCTTGACTTGGAAAACCGAGCAACTCCTCCTGCAAAACCTTCAATTATTGAGCCTCCTACTTTGGAACTCAAACCTCTTCCTGCACATTTGAGGTATGAGTTTCTTGGACCCAACAGCACATTGCCCGTGATTATATCTGCCCGGTTGATGGATGAGCAAAGAGAGAGGTTGATGGTGATCTTGAGAAGATACAAAAAAGCTATTGGGTGGAGTATCGCGGATATTCAAGGGATTCCACCCGGTATTTGTACTCATTAAATTCAGCTTGATGAAGACTGTGAACCAAGCGTTGAACATCAAAAGAGGTTAAATCCTCCTATGCAAGAGGTTGTAAAGGTTGAGATAATCAAGTGGTTAGATGTCGGGGTTGTGTACCCCATTTCGGATAGCTCATGGGTGAGTCCGGTTCAATGCGTGCCAAAAAAGGGTGGGATCACCGTGGTTGCGAATGATAAAAATGAGTTGATTCCCACTCGCAAGGTTACCGGATGGCGTGTTTGCATGGATTATCGGAAGCTGAATTAGTGGAACAAAAAGGACCACTTCCCAATGCCATTCATGGATCAAATTCTTGATAGGCTTGCGGGCAGAGATTATTATTGCTTCCTTGATGGGTATTCCGGGTACAACCAAATCACCATTGCCCCCGAGGACCAAGAGAAAACTACCTTCACTTGTCCTTATGGGACTTTTGCTTTCAAAAGAATGCCTTTTGGGTTATGTAATGCACCCACGACATTTCAACGTTGCATGATGTCTATTTTCTCCGATATGGTGGAGGAATCCATTGAAATTTTCATGGATGACTTTTCCGTGGTTGGGGATTCCTTTGATGAATGTTTGGAGAATCTTGCCCAAGTATTGAAACGATGTGAAGAGACAAATTTGGTTCTAAACTGGGAGAAGTGCCTCTTCGTGGTTAGAGAAGGCATCGTCTTGGGGCACAAGATTTCGGAAAAGGGGCTTGAGGTCGATCAAGTCAAAATTGAGGTTATTGTTAAGCTTCCCCCTCCAATTTCCGTTAAAGGTGTTCGTAGCTTCCTCGGGCATGCTGGGTTTTATAGAAGATTCGTCAAGGATTTCTCGAAAATAGCCAACCCTCTATGCAAGTTGTTGGAGAAGGAGTCGAAGTTTGTATTTGATGATGCTTGTTTGAAGGCATTTGAGGCTTTGAAAGAGAGACTCACATCGGCTCCTATCATCATTGCCCCGGACTGGTCTCAACCCTTTGAGCTGATGTGTGATGCAAGTGGTTTTGCCATGGTGGCTGTTCTTGGCCAGAAGCGTGATAAGATCTTTCACCCAATTTACTACGCAAGCAAGACTCTCAACAGTGCCCAAATGAATTACACTGTCACAGAACAAGAGTTGCTAGCTATTGTGTTTGCCTTCGAGAAGTTCCGGGCTTATTTGTTGGGCACCCATGTGATTGTTCACACCGATCATGCATCCTTACGTTACCTCATGACAAATAAAGATGCAAAACCAAGGTTGATACGTTGGGTCCTTCTCTTGCAAGAGTTTGACTTTGAAGTCAAAGATAGAAAAGGGTGTGAAAATCAAGTGGCGGACCACTTGTCTCGTCTTGAAGAGGGTGGGCGTCCATTGGATGGCCTAGAAATCAATGAGTCATTTCCGGATGAGCAAGTTATGGCGGGGTCGCATGACATGATCCCATGGTATGCCGATTTTGCTAACTTCCATGCAAGTGACATTATGCCGGTGGATTTGAACTTCCACCAAAAGAAGAAGGTTTTGAGTGATGCCCGGAAATTCTATTGGGACGAGCCATATCTATTCAGGATTTGCGCCGACAACATCATAAGGAGGTGCATACCCGAAGTAGAAATGATGCCCATCATCGAAGCTTGTCACTCATCACCCGTTGGAGGACATCATAGTAGCTCAAGAACGACAGCCAAGGTTTTTCAAAGTGTTTTTTATTGGCCGACAATCTATCAAGATGCTCATGACTTTGTAAAAGCTTGTAATCAATGTCAAAGGCATGGGGGCATATCAAGAAGGCATGAGCTACCAATGACACCGATTCTCGAAGTTGAATTGTTCGATGTATGGGGCATTGACTTCATGGGTCCATTTGTAAGCTCCTATAGCAACAAATACATTCTTGTGGCAGTAGACTACGTGTCCAAATGGGTGGAAGCCGTAGCGTTCCCCAACAACGAAGGAAGAAGTGTCACTGCAAAAAGGGCTATCTTCTCAAGGTTCGGAACTCCAAGGGCAATCATTAGCGACGGGGGCTCTCATTTCTACAATCGATTATTCAAGACTCTTCTTGAGAAGTATGGGGTCAAGCATAAAGTTGCCACCCCGTATCATCCCCAAACAAGTGGCCAAGTTGAGGTTTCAAATAGACAGATCAAGAGCATACTTTCCAAAACAGTGAATGCTAACCGGACTGATTGGTCGAAGAAATTAGATGATGCTCTATGGGCATACCGAACAGCCTACAAGACCCCAATTGGCATGTCTCCATATCAATTGGTATTTGGAAAATCTTGTCATCTTCCGGTGGAACTCGAACATAAGGCGTTGTGGGCCTTGAAAAAGTTGAATCTAGAGTGGGGTGACGCCTCAAACTTGAGGTTGGAGCAGATTAACGAGCTCGATGAATTTCAACTGAAAGCATATGCGAGTTCTGCACTCTATAAGGGCCGCATAAAACACTTCCATGACAAGAATATCTTGCAAAGAGAGTTCAGCATCGGGGATCGCGTATTGTTGTTCAACTACAGGCTCCGGTTGTTTCCCGGAAAGTTGAAATCCAAATGGTCTGGTCCGTTTGCAATCACACAAGTGTTCTCATCCGGAGCAATTGAACTTGTTTGCCCAAGTGGTAATAAAATCAAAGTGAATGGGCAAAGGGTGAAACATTACTGGGGATCTCAGAATGAAGCAAAGATTATTGAGGTTTTCCTTCTCAATGAGCCATGAAAGGGCTGAACAGGTATCAACGTCGTGCTGCGACGTAAAATCAAGCGCTCTTTGGGAGGCAACCCAAGTTTTATTTTCATGTATTGTTGTTTTTACTTTCGTGATGTTTTGATGTGTGTCCAAGTGTGTAGGAATAAAGTGTGTGCACAACGATGAAGAGTTTGAAAAATGCCAATTGGCATGACCTGCGAAACCACCGCGATTCGCATGTCATTTCCACGATTGAACCTGCGAATCGCAGGTGATGCCAAAATGTAGCCCAGCAATGACGAACTCTCTGTCATCATCTGCGACGGAATGGCACAACATGCGACTCGCATGTTACACACGCGACATAATCCGCGAGTCGCATGTTGTGCAGGTAAGTGAAAAGTTGCGGGTCAACCCGACCCGACGCGATTCGTTTCTTTTTAAAATAAAAGGATGTAACTGATTTTCATCAGTTATGATCTTCAATTTACCTCTCCCCCTTCTTTTTCCATACTAATATATCACCCCATAACCTCCATTTCACTTCAATCATCCTATTTCACACATCCAAAACCCTAACTTCCCTTTCATTTAAAAATAAAGGATTTCAAAGTTTTCTACTTTCATCTACTCTCAAGGTATGTCGACTGTTCTCTTCTTTACATTAGTTGGTATCTACTAATTGCTCAATAAAATGTCATTATCATGCCATGCCACTTATTGTAATTATTTATTTGGGTAGATTTATCTTATGTGTTAAATGGGTTGTTGGAAATTGATGAACAATGGGGAATTCTTGAGTACCCATGCTTGTGTAGTCCTTCTAGGAAGTGATTGTTGGTGACGAATTAGATAGTGACTGGGGAATTCTTGAGCACCCATTTGGTGTAAGAACTTTTAGTTGAGATACACTCACAACTTGTGTGATGTAATGCCTAAACGACCCTGAGAGTGTTTGGTTGTTGTGGGAATATGATCAGTTGCCAAAAATGGGGAATTCTTGAGTACCCATGGCACGTTACCTTTAAAATAGGACCCGTGATACCTTCTGAGTCACATAATGTCATTGTCTTTTGCGAGGAACAACCATCGAACATAGGTGCGAGTAATTGAATAGCCTTTCCCAATGATAAACGGGGTGATAGCGCTCTTAAAGGAAAAAGTTACGTAAATACGTTCTTGTGTGTGTGCATCTGTGTTGCAAAAAAAAAAAAAGAACGATATCAACTGTCTCACCTGCGAGCATAAGCCGCGATTCGCATGTTTGACATGCGAATCGCACCTTCTGCAGCAGGTGTTGACAGTGAAGAACAAGTTCACTGGCATCATCTGCGACCCTATCCGCGAGTCGCAGGTCACACATGCAACTCGCATGTGGTGTTTCGCAGGTGGTGCCATCCTTCAATGCTTTGTTTTTGTGTTTTTCTTATATATACCTCTTTACTGTTGCTAAACGAACACCATAAATGATGGGTATATTTTTGTATATTGTGCAGGATGGTTCGATCAAATCAACCTCAAAGTGGAGGAAGATGAGCAACACGACAAACCTCCACCTCTAAGAGAAAAGAAAAGGCACCGGCTGATCCCGTCCCCCTGTCTGAAGAGGGGACACATGGGGTTTCCTCCTCTGAGCCCGAGGATGCCGTCACCAGAGGTCAACGCAGGGAGGCAATGGAGCAACGGTTCACCGTGCCTGGATCCAGGGAGCTGTATAAGACTTGGAATACAATTAAACCTGATGGGAATCCAGTCCGGGGCCTCATTGTCGAAAAGAGGGTCACTCTACTGGGGCTGCAAGATCAATGCCCGGGCATCATTCGCAAGCTTGAGGCCTTGAGATGGACCTATTTCATGCAGCCTGCTGAATACTGTCCGGCCCGGGTAATGGAATTCTATGCAGCTACATTAAATGCAAAGAGGACGCGCCGCACACCAAAGAAAAACTTGGAGCACCTCTGTTGGGTTTCGGTTCGGGGGAAGGAGATTGATTGTGCTGCCGATACCATAACATCGATCTTATATGAGCAACGCAGCGAAACAGACCCTGTTGAAGGTTGGCCTCCGGTTAGTTCTGAATATGAATTGAAGATGGAAAACCCGGAGGAGCAACGAGAGTGGGTAGCTTCAGTGATTGCCTCAGGGACTCCACCATGGCTGGATCCATCTGTCCCGATTGAGAAGAACACTTTCAACCGCGAAGCCAAGTTTTGGTTATCCTTAGTATCATCGCGGGTGAGTCCTTCCAAGCATAGCACTGACATACCTATTACAAAGTGTATTCTCATTGCTTCACTCATGTCTGGGTACCTTGTCGATGTGGGGGTGATTATCCGAGACGAGATCAAGAATAGGTCCACTCAAAAGAACACATCGCTCCCTTTTCCTTGTTTGATCACCACATTATGCCGCCGGAAAGAGGTTCGTGATATTCCTCGGGTGGACAGGAATTTACCGGCTGATCAAATGATTGATTACACCAAATTAGAATCGGGGACTAGGAAGCAAAAGCGGGTGAGCACAGACCCAAGAGCTTCGGGAACAACACTTGATGCTCATATTTTTTAGCCCGAAGACTTGGCCACCGATGATGAGGAGACAGCTCCCACCACTACCCCTCTAGTACTGAGACCCTCCAAGTTCTTCCACTACAGTTCGCACTGACACGGTTCCGCCATCCACCACAGCAGCCCGTGAAGTGTCTACCGAGGGTATGCGAGTCCTCCGGGCAGCAGATGCTAAAGTTAATTGGTTGGTTGAGAGGCTTCCCAATTTTGTGAAAGAGGCAATTGAGGCAGCCATGGCACCCTACACTCAGGCGATCACAGATATTAGGGCGGAGCAGGACAAAATTAAGGAGCATGTTCGCCACATTGATCGTCGGTTGGAGCAGATTGAGGTGGGCAGTGTAGGCGGCCTTCCGGCCATTCGGGCGGACCTAGCTAAAGTCAAGGAGGACATTCGAGTATTACAGGTCCCCGACATTGAGCTCAGTCCACCCATTCTACCTTCCGGTGCCTCCTTATTCTCTACTGGGCCCACATCGCCTGCCATGCCTTCGGGAAAAGGGGTGGTGGAGCCAACTGGGGAGGAAGAAGACACTGAGGAAGAAGAGGAGGAAGAAAGTGATGAGGAGTTTGATGAGGAGCTGGAGGTTGACCTAGCTGTTGAGGAGGCACGTACTTCCGCCCGGGCTGCTGGTATCGCTGAGGATGAGATTGACACATATGTGGCGATGCAGTAGTCCCTAGAGGCAAGCAGGAAATCCAGGGGGGCATCTCGACCCCCGAGGGTGGGTGAGGCCAGTTCATCCACCGTTCCTCCAGCTGACACACCGTTGCCCCCGTCTGTGGGGCCTGAGATACTAACACCCGGGCTGGAGTGTGACACTGCCCCGCTTCCATTAACCGTACCTCCGTTGGAGGTACTCCCTGCTGATCAGTCGCCATCGGACGCCTGATGCGTCCATCGTGAGCTACTCATCCCTTGTACTACATTTTGATGCATTGGGGACACTGCATATTCCTTTTGTTGGGGGTAGGATAGCTCACGCTGCATATGTTTGTTTTTATTGTTATAGGATAGGTCATATGTCTGTTTTTATTATTTTAGGATAGCTCATGTTTAAGTTTGTGCACTTGTAGTTTGTCATTGCCAAGTATAATAGTGATGGTTGATCAGTTTTTAAATTTATAAATTTTTCTTATTTTGTTTTTCCGTCGTATTTTGACCACACCCCTCCAAAAAATTCTTGCATATGTACTCAGAGGGGAGGAATAACACTAACATGACTCATTTGGTGACACACAAATGTTTTACAAGTCTAGAATGATGGGTTGAGAAGTAGTTAGAAGTTAGCAAAGTAATCCATGTGCCATGCGTGTGAAAGGTCATTGTTCTAAGTCTTGTGCATAATTGTGATCTAGAACTTGCCCGGAGAGTATCTCAAGGCGAAATACTAAACTACACTTGTTTGAAAAAGGATATTAGGCTCTCTTTGGACCGCCACTAAACCTAAAAACTCCTACCCATTGCATTGATATCCTAGTTAACCCATTTTTGAGCCGTAACTTTATTTTTCTTTTCTTTTATTACAACCATGTGACAGGCCCCATTCCTTTTACCCTTGTTTATCCACCTTTTAGCACCCTATCTCCCTAAGCAAATCGAATACGCTACAATAGGCTAAAACGCATAAGTTTGTGGGTGGTAGCTAACAAAAAAAATGTGTATGTAGATATTTGTGTAAAGAAAGGTGTGTATTTGTACACATAAATCGTAGGTTTAGCAGTGAACGCAAGGGTGTGAATAATGGTTGTGACGTAAGGAATAAGTGGGGAAACTAGAGAAGCAATAACGATAATGGCAAAAGGAGTCGCGAATTGGCGGATAATGCTTGAATGCTGAAGAAGGTACGGATTAGGTGAAGGGAGCGAGCTCGAAAATGCTTAGGGAGACGTCAAGTCACTCCTACCCAAATTTCACCCCACCTTAACCCCGAACCTTAGCTATGACCCGCAAGTCCTAATTGATTTTGAACAAGTGTGTTTACATTAATGGAGAAATACTTAAAGGGAAAGCTTATGGCACCACATTTTTTGTACTTGTACATGTTCTTTTCTGAGTGTGAGTGGTTCTCTCCTTATTCGTCTTTTGTCCCAGTTGCTATTCGTGAATATGTGTATGTGGGACTTTCTTTGGTCTTTTTGTGAGGGCATGTGGATTACTAAGCTCAACGAAAGAATTACTTCTTGACGCTTCATTTGAAGCCGTTTCTTTTAAAAGATAGAGTAACCTTGTGTCATCAAGTGCAGTAGTTGGTTAATTCCCACCTTTTGAGGAAAGGCACCATGTCTCGCAACAAGAGGGAGGGGAACTCGTATTTTGAATAACTATGTTTTGACTGATCACGATCATCATTGTAGTACCTAGCAATTGGCATATGTTGCAGTTCTGTTTTAAATGCTTGAGGACAAGCAAAAGTATTAGTTTGGGGGTGTTGATGAGTCGTGAAATTACGGCTCATTCGACGCCAATTACTTTGTCTTTTGTAAATCCCCAAGTGCTTTTCATGTCGTTTCTCGTGTTTTTATGTAAATTTGTAGAATAACATGTGCCGGAAGCAACTTGAAGCAAAATGAAGCAAAAACCCAGCAGAACTGAACAATGGCACCACCTGCGAATCGCAGGTACCACATGCGAGTCGCAGGTGGTGCAGCACCTGTTGACAGAGAGGACCAAATAAGACACCACATGCGACACCACCTACGAGTCGCAGGTGTAACATGCGAATCGCGTATGGTGTCGCGGATGTTGCTCAACAAATAACTGAAGATGCGACACCTGCGATGGTCTGGTGAAACCTGTGACTCGCGGGTTGAACATGCGACACTATGTGCGAATCACACCCTACGCACAGGGGCATTTTTGTCTGGAAATTGTTCCCGTTTTGGAAATGCTATAAATAGATTGCTAGGGTTTTGGATTGGATTATTCTGCAGTTTTTAGCATAAACTCTTGTGGAGTTCATTTATTGTTGGTGGGTGAAGCATTTAAGAGATTTCTTTGGCTTTGGTCATCTTCTCCATCCAACACTTTTGTAAGACTTACGAATACATTTTATTTGATTGCTTTAATTTTAATGAATATGAGTAGCTAATCTTTCAACTAAGGTTGTGGGATCAAATGTATTAGTTATGTGATTGGGTTTCATATTCATACTACATTTATATGCTAGTGGTGTTTTCTATTAACTCTTCAAGCATTAATGTCTTGTGATGGTGTACAACATTACTTGTGCCTTAATACCATTACTTTGCTTGGAAAAGAAAGTACAGGTTAGGAAAAGAGTTAATAGCAACAATTTGGGTCATTAAATCCATCTAATAGCTTGAGCTAGGAATAGGAAAGCTAGTTAAAGCTACATGGGAGTTCTCTTAAAGGAAAAATTCTAGGGCTTGGAAAAGCCTAGGATGAAATTTGTTGATTTGGTTGGAAAACTTTTGGCAAGAATCACGTAACCCTTGGCTTAACACACCTAGGCATATAAATAAGTTGAATTGATACCCAATCGTATTACTTTCCATTTGAACCACAACCTTAGTCCCATTTACCAATAGTTTATATTCTATAACCATTCTCAGTTTTTGATCAACAAACTACAATCAAACTTTTATTATAATTCCCTTCCCCTGAAAATATAGACTAACAGTCGGGTGTTATACTTATTAAGTATTCTTCTTCATCGTATTCTCTGTGGGATTCGACCCCAACCTTGTTGGGTTCTATATTTGACAACGACCGCTTACTCCTGATTTTAAAGGTGTAATTTGGGCGTATCAAAGTACACTTATTTCCTAATGAGTTATGGACTACCTTAATAGACTAAAAGTGACTTAATCGATCATTATAACAGCCTAAACATTTTATACCATCACTGATGCACCACAGGTCCCAAAAAACTTCGGATTGGCGAGAGAAAAACAGAGTAGAGAACATTAAAGGATAATATTCTCTCCGCCCAATGTTAGGCAGATTCCAGGCAGTTTTATGTTAAACTAGCTAAGGGCAAGTTAATAAAAGGGTATGTTACAGTCTTGAAATAGTATTTCAAGTTCATTTCACATGTGGGACTTCCAAAATTAGTTTGAAGAACATATTGAGGACCCTTGTTAAGTCTAAAGAAAACTCATGAATCATAAAAGAGCAGACAGTCCGACATTCAGTCATATACACAACATATCTAAGATATACACACCACGGTGTGTATATCCGATGTATATCGGATGTATACCCTCTTCTTACCTTGATAATCCACCGTATATCCTATGTATATTCGACTTTAAATAGGTTCTGAGTCCTGGAAATTCAGTCTAAGCATCCAAACTACGGTATAAGCCTTTCCAATTCATTTTAGCAGTTAATATCCTATCCTAACAGCTCCCAAACATCGAACAAACAACAGGACAACAAAGAAACTACATAACCACCACAAAATGGCAGAAATAAGCTAAGATTTTAACTAAAACAGAAACTAACGACTAAAACAATAAGTGTATCGAGGTTCACCTTTTTTGTGCGCAGTGAACTGAGGTCGTCGGGGTCTCGAATCTATGTTTTGAACAAGACGAATTCATAACTCGAACAATCTTTCGAATCGAAATTTCGATAGTACAAAATACTCTTTTAAAAGAAGTTTGGTTTGATTTTTTTTTTGAATAATTTCGAGACGCAAATAACCACTAAAACCGAAACCGAACGGAATTTGGGCCAACCCAAGATTAAAGTAGTAGTAGAAAATAAAAGTATTGAAAGTGGTAAAAATCTGGGTCCTCGACCAGATTAAAATGGAAAGACTTTGTAACGGAAAATGCTCGGGTATTCTAATCTCTGTTTTATTCGGTTTTTCTCATAAAAAAAAATCCCCCCTAAAACGATTCAACTAGGATTATATTTATAGGGTTTCATTTGTATTGAAGAAAAGAGAGGAGCGTATGAGAGAGACAAATGAGCGGGGAACAGGTGTGGGGGACAGGCGTGGGGGGACAAGGAGAGGTGGAAGTGGCTGGGAACGAGGAAGATGGAGAGGAGCGTGGGAGAAGAGAGAGGAGAGGAGAAAGAGAGGGAGGCGGGTGAGGGTAGAGAGAGGAGTAAGGGATTAGGGTTGGGAAATAAGAAGATTAGGCCGGGTAATTATTTGGTTGTGGGCTGGACCGGGTAGGAATGTGTAATGGGCTGCTGATGTTGAATGAATAGTGGGCTGAAAAATGTGGACTGGGTATTAAAATGTGGGCTGATTATTGTATTTGTATTTTGGGCCATTAATTTGGCTGAAAATTGTTGATCCTTCCTCCTTCATTTAAATAATTTTGGGCTTCTAATTTAATAACTAGTACAATATATACTATGTGAAGATAATTAATAATTAATATGTAGAAAAATAAGGATTTAACAAAGTGTTGTCTTGTAATTAATTTAACGAGTCCACCCGAAAATGAAACGATGACGAACCATTTAGAATTTGTGATAAAGTAATGCTCGTAATGTTAAAAATAAAAGTAGTGATATTAATAGTAGTAGCAATAAAAATAAAATAGTGAAAATAAAGTATTTAGCTTGTCAATCAATTTAGAAGCTCAAAGAAATAAATTGAAATAAAGGAGGGACAAAATTGGGTGTCAACAGATGCCCCTCTTCGACCGGAGACGATGTAAGAGTTTTCGGACGAAGAAGTTGACGTAATAGCCAATTTTGTTCCGACTAACAAATAAGAACTTGAGGAAATACGGGTTAGGAGAATTGGTGGAAAACATTATGGAGGCAGAAGGAATTATGGCCGAACCCGTTTTGAGTGGCCTATATATCTTGGGTTCCATGAGAATCAAGCTATGTGAAGTTTGAAAGAAGTGGGTCGGTACTGACGCTACGCTTTTTGCCCCAGTGTCGAATAATGATGAGACTGGGTATAGAAAAAACTTACAAGAGGTGATGGAGTAGAGTATTAGCGGTGGATATGAAAGAGAAAATAACCTACGTATCACGTGTTTGTGTACGTAAGCGGAGTCGAGTTCGAGAGTAGATCAGTGACCTTTGCTTGTGAGTTTGGTATTCCTCTTCAGCAAATTTGCCCCAGTTCACTGCGTAAGATAAAGTTTCACGTTGCGCTGCATCTCTGTAGGTTGTATTTTCTATCAAAACTGAAATTCATGTCAAAATTAGTAATAAAGTCTGGGATAACGTTGAAAATGCACAAAAGAATGTAAAATTGATAATAAATATGAGTGTGAGAGTGAGGATGAAGCCGCGTGGCTTATAATGAGGCCGTGTATCCCAATGTTGTCTCTGGTTGTCTTCCAGGACTTGAATGAATATGTGATATGTATGCCGAGGACGTAATAATATCTCCAGTTGTATTTGGAGATTTTAATGATAGTGATAAGGCCTCCGGCTGTCTTCCGGAACTTGATGATAAATGATGTCTGTGGAATTTAAAGTAAAGTCGTTAAAGTAGGTAAAGTGGATGATAAAGTAAAGTAATAAAGTAGAGAGTAAAGTAAAAGTGTAGTCGTTTGGCTTATGCAGATGAGGTTGTGTAGCCAAGGGATGTCTCCGGTTGTTTTCGGGACTCAATGATATGATATCTCCAGTTGTCTCCGGAGATTTGATGAAAATTCCCGTACAGTCTGGGGTAAAGTCGTAAAGTGGATGATGTCTCCGGTTGTCTTCGGAGGCTTCAATGATAATTCCTGTAAAGTTCAGGGTAAAGTCGTTAGAGTTGGTAAAGTGAATGATAAAGTAGGTAGTAAAGTCATAGTGTAGCCGTCTGACTTATGCATATGAGGCTGTATAGCCGAATGATGCCCCCGGTTGTCTTCGGAGACTTAATGATGATCCCTGCAAAGTTCAGGACAAAGTCGTTAAAGTTGGTAAAGTAAATGATAAAGTAGAGAGTAAAGTTTTAGTGTAGCCATCTGGCTTATGCATATGAGGCTGTATAGCCGAATGATGCCCCCGGTTGTCTTCGGAGACTTAATGATGATCCCTGCAAAGTTCAGGATAAAGTCGTTAAAGTTGGTAAAGTAAATGATAAAGTAATTGGTAAAGTAAAGTGATGGTGTAGCCGTTTGGCTAATGCGGAAGAGGCTGAATAGCCAAATGATGCCTCCGGTTGTCTTCGGAGATTTAATGTTGATTCCTGTAAAGTTCAGGGTAAAGTAGGTAAAGTGAATGATAAAATAATTGATAAAGTATGGAGTAAGGTGATAGCATAGCCGTTTGGCTGATGATGTTGACGGTATCGTGACATGCCAAACTATTGACATGTAATCCTAATTTAATTTGTCTTCAATCTCGACAACCTACAAAACAGGTATATTTGTTAATAAAGTCATAAAGTTATTGTGATAAAAATAAAATTAACGATAAAGTTGGAAATAAAGCCGTTTGGCTTTTGAGGCGAGGCCATAATGAGCCAAATGATGATTTTGGCCCTGATTGATAGACTTGACTGTTGATCTCGCGGTTTTTAGCTTCCTGCACTCAAAGAAAAATTCTTAGTTTGGGAGGGGGAAGTTGATTCGTGTTGACTCGAA
The DNA here is from genome assembly GCF_019175385.1 of Lycium barbarum. Classification (NCBI taxonomy): domain Eukaryota; kingdom Viridiplantae; phylum Streptophyta; class Magnoliopsida; order Solanales; family Solanaceae; genus Lycium; species Lycium barbarum. The sequence goes on along the minus strand of NC_083339.1, from coordinate 16,983,840 downwards.
GCTTGACGTTGTTGGCGCTCCGTTCGTCTTGTTTGTTTGGATCTTGTGATCTCCGTTCAAGCCTCGGTAGATGAACAATAGTGAAACAATTGAAAGAAAGTGTTTCATTTGAAAGGTATGTATGTAAGTATATGTCTAAGGAAAGATATATATGTGTGAGTATCTGTATATAAGGAAAGATATATGTGTAGATATATGTATGTAAGTTGTAAAATATTTCTGCCAACTTCAGATTGTGACACTTCTAAAGTAATTGGTCTATAATACTTCCTGTCTGGTAGCCTTAATCTTGTCGATGTCCAACCGTTATTTTGTCTATATCTTTTCAAAATATGCCCAGTTTTGGATTCATAAGGGTATGCTAAATTTATTTTTTGGTGTGACCGAACCTTATATAGGTTGCCTACGTATCCCTCCAGGGAATCAGGTCAGAACGTAGTTCGTAAGGTTCATAAAAATGATTTGAGGATTTAATAAAGGGACCGAACCCGATATGGATTGCCTACGTATCCCACCAAGAGAATCAGGTCAGCGTAGTTCTGTCATGTAAATGGCTAAAGGTTTGTTGGATTTCTAACTAAATACGACAGTCCATATGTTGATAGTCTGCGAATCCCGCCGAGGGAATCAGGCAATGTGTAGTTTCCTTACATAAGTATTTTTGGATTTTCTGTTATAGTGCAACCGAACCCTATGTGGGCTGCCTACGTATCCAACCACGAGAATCAGGTCGGAACGTAGTTCATACGTTGTTAAAGGAAAGGTTGCAAACTAGGCTGTCTAATGTTGTCTTTTGATTTCTTCAGGCTTATGTCATCATCTATCGGTTATTTCAATTTCTTCCGAGTGGAATCTTGTCTTGTCCTCCAGTTTTCTTTGTTACTCTCTCAGGATGTATGTTGTCTATTTTTTCATTTCATGTCACAGTCGTAGAGTTGGCAGATTTGATAAATAGAGTAGAAAATAACAATAATAGATGATTAAGGAAAATCAGAAATGCATTCATAGTTTTTGCAATTTAAGCTTCCAAAATATGAGGCAAAGTAACAAAAGTTTTGGGGCACGATTTAAGCCTCAATTTTAAAATGAAGTTTTCTACATGTTCAAACTACCAAGACTCCTGGCGAACCAGAGATGGAGTACAAGTCCAATTCTCGAAAGTCTCTCCGGGTTCGGCACCCCAGATGGTCGGTGTTTCGGTGTTGTGAGTAGTTGTAACAGCAACCTCTATTGGTGCTTGTTTTTGGATTGTCCCCACGGGAGCAACCAAAGTTGATGACATGCCCCTTTCCACCTTTCTGATTAACGCAATGGCTTCTTTCAAATTCTTAACTTCTTCGATAGTTATCATGTTTACGTTGGAGTTTTCGTGAGTAGGCAAAGGGATTGTTGTCCATGTTGGGCTGAGCTCCAGTGAGCTGGATTGCTCCTTCCTTAATCAGGGCTTCGATTTTGTTTTTGAGGCCATAGCAATCCTCAGTGGCGTGCCCAGCAACTCCAGAATGATATGCACAACACTTGGAGCCATCAAACCATTTTGGAATAGGATCGGGAATTTTCCCTTCCATAGGTTGTACCGCGCCTTCCGCTTTCAGTCTTTCAAATAATTGAGCCAAGGGTTCAGCGAACCGAGTGTAATTTCGGGTATTTTTGATGACAGGGTTTGGACGGGCTTTATGTGTGGTATGTGGTCGATTTTGGTAAGTGGGAGCTTGAACAGATTGGTATGGACGTGGGTTTTGATAGTGATGTGCTCGGGGTCGGTAGTAATTTGCTTGGGCGTTGTACACAGGATAACGGGTTAGTGGAGCTTGGTAGGGTTCAGCGTACTGGTAAGGGTAGAAAGGTTGTTGTGGATGGTAATAGTATGTAATGGCTTGACTCGGCTTATGTCCTTGGATGTTCATGACTGCAGCTACATCTTCTTTCTTCTTTTTGGTGCGAGGCGGGTTTGGAGCATCATTCTTAGGTTCAGGAGGTGGACTTTGGAGTGTAACAGATAAGTTGGTCAGGTCTCTAACCCGATTTAGCTCTGCATGTAGATCCTCGATCTCTTGAGTCAGGCGAGCGATATGTTCATCATGTTGAGTAGTAGTTCTATGTTCGGAAGTCTCAGGGGAATCACTAGAGATCACGATGTTTTCCACACCAGTTGAAATAGATGCGGCCGGATCAGACATAGTAGTTTCCTTTCCTTGAACAACCCAGCTACGTCGAGGTAATGATGACGTCTTTGACCTTGTGAGATAAGGATGGTCGGCCATCGAGTGTCAACACGAATCAACTTTTTTGGGAATAAAATAAAAAGAAACATAAAGTGCAAATGATGTTAGTCTCATTAACATATCGAGGTAAAGTCATGATCATATAGAGTCAAGTAAGTCATGTAGCAAATAATTTATCAAATAAAGTCAAACAAGTTGTCAAACAAATGAAAACAATAACGCGTCCTAATATGCATGCGGCCTCTTTGTGCCAGAGGTAGGCCTAACGTTTGTTTGAAGGGTAAAGTGTGCCCCAATACGTCATCCCATTGCTTTTGATTAATTAAACAAATTCTATTTCCCAAAAATAAAGTATAAAAGTAATGTAATATTTATTATATGTCAAATGGGTACAACATAAATGTTTCCTAATCTAAGTAAAGTAATACAACGTCTAGCCCTATTTTGTGATATCTTTGGTATTCGTCATTTGTTGATGTACTCCAATGCAACTTCATACCTGTCATAGAAACATTAGACATGCCCTCCCTCCTAAAGTTTAATTAATTAGAGAAAATAGTCAATATTTAGGCACAATTATCCTTCAACATGCACATAGAGTATGATTGGTGTCACTCGGGGTCGTGAACCCGCTTGGACGTTTGGGTAAAGTCATCTAATGGGCTTAATACACCAAGGGTATTAAGCCTCCTAGGTCATGAAATGTATGCTCCTAATAAAGGTGTTGGTTTAGCTCTATCTTAGGCTGACTAAGAGTTGGCTTCCTATGACACAAGGCTCGGACAACTTGGGAGTGGAAAGTCCGTGGCCGTCAACTACACCGCCGATCGACTAAATCCACTAGACCAATCCAACTAAAGGGGTAATTTAGTAGTGCACGGGCGCGAACCGCGAAGCCGCTTTAAGTGTGTGAATATGTGTGAGTTTTCCAGGAGTGGAAGAAATATGAACGGAATGACAATTTATCAAAGCAGTAACACTTAAACAGTTTATATCAAACAAACAATTAATAACATGTAAAACAGTTAACAATAAATAAAGTAATTAAAATAAACACACAAAGTCTATTTAAATTAAGTCCGTTATGGTTAGAACCTAAGTGCTCCCCAGCGGAGTCGCCAAGCTGTTATACCCCATTTTAACCGGGTTAAATTAGAAGTACGACATGTTGGTGATTCCTATTTTTATTTATTTTAAGGAGTCGCCACCTAATTATTTATGGTGAATTAGGACACCTAAATTTATTAAAGTTATTTTAAAGTTAACTCTGTTTTAAAAGTCTGCGAAACTTAAGATTCTAGGTAAGGGTTCAATTAGTCTAAAGGGAAGGTATTAGGCATCCTTTAAGACCCATTAACAATGGTTAGCCGACCAGACTAAAATTTAATTAGACTAAGTGTAAGTTGTAAAACAATTAGGCATTAACCTATAAGGTAATTGATTTAAACTAAGAAGAGTAGGAATTAGTGTTTAAAATGAAAGTCCATGACTAAATGTATTGAGAACTAATTGACACTTCTAAAAATATGTTGTGGGATTTTAACTCACTGTTGTCAAAACCTTTTCTTCATTGAATCCAATAACCCTTCTAAATTCCTCCCAACGTGAAATTATTTCTTCAATATGACCTAACTGGACTTAACTCCCAGTTTCCTTATTTTAAAGATCCTTTCTTATTTTGCTTCGGCGTTTACCTTGACCTTTCCTCATCCTCTTTACTTGTATTCCATGGAAACTTAAGCCCTCTAATGTTTGTCCACTAGTGTTTGTAACTATTGTTGTCATTTGCTGTTATCGGTTCTGCTTCTTCACATATAACAAAGAACGAAAAGACTATTATTCTTCCTTGTATTGCTAGTTTCTTCTAACAGAACACACATAATGGGATAAAATCATTCCAATGCAAACAAAGTGAAAAACAAAGTAGATAGATATGCAAAGTAGAGTAACGGAAAACGCAAATATTTAATATGGGCTCAGCCCATTTTAGGACTGCTGCTGTCCGCTACTGTTGGGCTTCGGCCCGACGAAATTGTTTAGCAGATTGTTGCTGGCAGACTGACTCGAGAGGAGGATTTTGTTGGGCTTTTAGCCCATCACCGAATGCGGAGGAGGATGAGTCCAAGACTCGTATGCCAGGTTCATGCAAAGAAATGAAGAAAAGGATTAGTGATCAATGAATAAAACTAAACATACATAAGGTAAAACTCAGAAGAAGGACAGATTAATAATTCATATACGTACTATGTATATCTAGTATATTCCATATTCATAGAGAACGTAGAAAGCAATCTGTTAATTACTTGATAACCTTTAATTAATCAATGAACCGCTTATATATTAATGATTTCCAAGCTAACAGTAAAAAAAGAGATTAACACATGCAGCAGCCCACAATTCACAAAGACAGACACGATGATCGGCGTTAAAACAACAACATAGGGAATTCTACGAGCATGACCATGGTTCCTAACCAATAACATAACAGCCCAGCAGACAAGTTAACTATTTTATCATCAACTCTAGTGTCTTATTGTGCTCAAATAGAACCAAACACAATAGTCTAATAAACTGCTTCACAGTAAAGATAAAAAAAAAATACTCTACAGTTTCATTTCGGATTAAGCGAGTACCAGAACCAGTGCATTGTGTGTGTGCAATAACCACACATAGAAGTCCAGCATACATTCAGCAATACTCATGAAAACATTCTCCAGATTAGCAACAAAGAAAGGTGAGATGGACATATATCTAACTAGTAAACAGACTTAAATGCTACCAATTAACACAACGGCTAGATGAACAGCAAACCTTCGATGGTTCGCTATAGTAAACGACGATTGTAACAGGCAGCCCTATATAGCAACAGCCATATTCCTTTATCAAGTGCGACGTATGTTCATTTTTTGTTAGGCCGTATATAGGTATGAAGACACACAGAAGTTGACATCAGAAACTATAAACGTGCAAGGCACCATGGGCTGCTATGATAGATGAAGTACACTTATTTCCTAATGAGTTATGGACTACATTAATAGACTAAAAGTGACTTAATCGATCGTGATAACATCCTAAACATTTTATACCATCACTGATGCACCACAGGTCCCAAAAAACTTCGGATTGGCGAGAGAAAAACAGAGTAGAGAACATTAAAGGATAATATTCTCTCCGCCCAATGTTAGGCAGATTCTAGGCAGTTTTATGTTAAACTAGCTAAGGAAAAGTTAAGAAAAGGGTATGTTACAGTCTTGAAATAGTATTTCAAGTTCATTTCACATGTGGGACTTCCAAAATTAGTTTGAAGAACATATTGAGGACCCTTGTTAAGTCTAAAGAAAACTCATGAATCATAAAAGAGCAGACAGTCCGACATTCAGTCATATACACAACATACCTAAGATATACACACCACGGTGTGTATATCAGATGTATATCGGATGTATACCCTCTTCTTACCTTGATAATCCACCGTATATCCTATGTATATTCGACTTTAAATAGGTTCTGAGTCCTGGAAATTCAGTCTAAGCATCCAAACTACGGTATAAGCCTTTCCAATTCATTTTAGCAGTTAATATCCTATCCTAACAGCTCCCAAACATCGAACAAACAACAGGACAACAAAGAAACTACATAACCACCACAAAATGGCAGAAATAAGCTAAGATTTTAACTAAAACAGAAACTAATGACTAAAACAATAAGTGTATCGAGGTTCACCTTTTTTGTGCGCAGTGAACTGAGGTCGTCGGGGTCTCGAATCTATGTTTCGAACAAGACGAATTCAAAACTCGAACAATCTTTCGAATCGAAATTTCGATAGTACAGAATACTCTTTTAAAAGAAGTTTGGTTTGATTTTTTTTTCGAATAATTTCGAGACGCAAATAACCACTAAAACCGAAACCGAACGGAATTTGGGCCAACCCAAGATTAAAGTAGTAGTAGAAAATAAAAGTATTGAAAGTGGTAAAAATCTGGGTCCTCGACCAGATTAAAATGGAAAGACTTTGTAACGGAAAATGCTCGGGTATTCTAATCTCTGTTTTATTCGGTTTTTCTCATAAAAAAAAATCCCCCCTAAAACGATTCAACTAGGATTATATTTATAGGATTTCATTTGTATTGAAGAAAAGAGAGGAGCGTATGAGAGAGACAAATGAGCGGGGAACATGCGTGGGGGACAGGCGTGGGGGGACAAGGAGAGGTGGAAGTGGTAGGGAACGAGGAAGGTGGAGAGGAGCGTGGGAGAAGAGAGAGGAGAGGAGAAAGAGAGGGAGGAGTAAGGGATTAGGGTTGGGAAATAAGAAGATTGGACCGGGTAATTATTTGGTTGTGGGTTGGACCGGGTAGGAATGAGTAATGGGCTGCTGATGTTGAATGAATAGTGGGCTGAAAAATGTGGACTGGGTATTAAAATGTGGGCTGATTATTGTATTTGTATTTTGGGCCATTAATTTGGCTGAAAATTGTTGATCCTTCCTCCTTCATTTAAATAATTTTGGGCTTTTAATTTAATAACTAGTACAATATATACTATGTGAAGACAATTAATAATTAATATGTAGAAAAATAAGGATTTAACAAAGTGTTGTCTTATAATTAATTTAACGAGTCCACCCGAAAATGAAACGATGACGAACCATTTAGAATTTGTGATAAAGTAATGCTCGTAATGTTAAAAATAAAAGTAGCGATATTAATAGTAGTAGCAATAAAAATAAAATAGTGAAAATAAAGTATTTAGCTTGTCAATCAATTTAGAAGCTCAAAGAAATAAATTGAAATAAAGGAGGGACAAAATTGGGTGTCAACATCGGTCACATCCTTTTCTTTTATTTCTTTTTGTCTTTCAAATAATGGTCAGGTCAAAAATTAGTCACAGTGTTCACTTCTTTGCTTGAAAACTCTTCATGTTTCCAAGCAAAGAGGGACATTCTATAAACACCTAATTTTTGACCGAATATAAGTTTTACACCCTATTTAGCTTTTAAATATTTCTTTTAGGTCTAGATTAGATATTTTGATTTTTATGTCAATTTTAGTTAGTTTTATTTTAAAAATTGAAAACTTTAAAAAATAGAGTCAAATTTTAGAATAAATCTTGTTTTCATTTTTATTTTTTAAGAGAAAAGAAAAAAATATATTTTTTTTTTCTTCAAATTTGGGTCTAATAAATAAGCTAGTGATTTTCTATTCTTTTACTGTGAACTAGCTATTTAATTTTTTGCTATATTTCATTGGTCTATGAATAATTAGCTAATTTCTTATTTTGTATACTTTTTTCTTTGTTTAACTAAAAAAAAAATAAAAAATCTTGCGTTGAATTATTTCCCCGATTGTACGCCTATGGACAATTTTTTTTTATGCTCCAAACACCTATATTTAAGTCTAGTATTATCATCTACAAGTCTAGTTTGTTTATTATATTATAACAAAACAAATAGTATTTTAATGATGCTCCAAACACCTATATTTAAAGGTCATCTTCTGTGTGCAAAAGAACCTAAACTCAACTTCTTTACCATTATATATCTTTTAAATCCTAAACTACCACAACCTAAACCCCTCACCTCACGTCCTCATCCTAGCTTTCCCCATCCTAATCCCTTTAAACCTCCTCCCTTAAAACTCTCAACAAAACCTTATCCCTCACTCTCCCACTCCCTCACGTCCCATATGCCGTGCAACACAACACCCACATAACCTCTATAAACACACATCTACACGTAGAAAAAAAAAGATCAGAGGCAGTAGTAGAGAAAAAAGAGATCAGAAACAGTAGAAAAAAAAACAACAGAGAGTAGAAAAAAAAAAGATCAGAAGCAGTAGAGAAAAACAGATCAAAAGCAGTAGAGAGAAAAAAAAAGTAAAAACAGTAAGAGAAAAACAGAGAGCAAAAAAATACCGAGAGATAAAGAATACCAGTATTCGAAAAGGTTTTTGTTTGAAAATTAAGTTGGAGTTCGAGGTTTCCGTTTCGCGGTTTCGAGACTTGAAGTTAGTCGTTATTAATTGGGAAATCGGTAGAATATTATAGCTTCATATTATTATTTTTCAGCGAGATATTTACGCAAAGGTAACACCCGCATCTTTCTAGTAGTTATTTGGTGTTCTTTTTTCAATATATGATACATGAAGGAGATCCGTTTTGGCTCCGTTTAAAATCCGTTGATGCTTTTGTTGAAGATCGTGCATGTCTACTGAGGTTTTGGTGATATTATGAACATGATGGATTAGTTTTAGCGGTCCTTCTTCTTTCTTTCTATTTCTAACTTTGTTTAAGTTATTTTGGTTTTCTGCCTCCTTCCTTGAGAACTTGATTGTTGTAAAATCTGTTATGGTCTTTACTCTGATCTCATAGATTTTTATATGTTAGTTTGCATATAACCATGTAACAAAGCTTTGAATATTTAAGGAAATGAGTTTGAAAGTTGGTATGCAAATTCCATGATTTTATTTAGTTTCTTTTCTAAAAATGGGGGTAAGTATTTTCTTTCGCTTTGGGGCGTTCAGTGCGTTTTTTTTTAGTTGCAAAAGATTTTGATCATCATTCTAAATGGATTTTAAATGTTGGCTTCCTTGTTTAAAGTTTCATGTGCTAAGATAATATGAAACCTAGAATATCATGACATGAATACTTATATTATCATTTTTTTTGTTGTTTAATTTAGTTCACATTTAGGCTCGCATTTAACATTGAAAGAAATGGTTAAACCAGTAAAAGTTGTAAGTTGTTAAACTCAAGTTTGGTCAAGTTCTTTTGCAGGATGAACGAAATGGATAAACCTTTTTTTTTAAAAAAAAAATTGAGATGCCAAACTTTATATTTATTGGACCTAAAGCAGTATCCAAGTTTGGCCTCATGATTTATGTTTTAAAAAATATTTGGATCTAACTAGTCAATTGTTTTTTTTTTCATGAACATTCTTTCATTTTTTAATACAGTACATTTTCCTATCATTGCTTGAAGTTTAAGCCATATGTTTCTTGGGAAAATGAGCTAAAGGGTTGTTTGAGAGTGGAATGAATAAAAGGGGATTTCTATTTCTTTTTTCTTTTCTTTTGTTATAAACATTTAATTAAGGGCTCCCTAAGTTTTTTTAATTTACATAAAAACCCCTAAGTTTTTTTAATTTACACAAAAACCCAAAAACAAAAGCACTTTTTATCAACAAAAAAAAACTGTACGTTTTTCTCTTAAAAAATACGCAAGCAACTATTGGTTGCTTAAACAACTCCTTGTTGCTTATACAATAACCTTCTATCTCATTAAACTAGGTAAACAACTAGTAGTTGTTTAAATAAATAAAGGTTGCTTATAATAAACAACACGAAGTTGTTTAAGCAACTCATTATTGCTTATACATGAACTCAATTGGAAATTAATTGATTGATCACAAATGAAAATTAACTAATATAAAAACCTTGTTTCTTGTAAAAACTAGTCATTTGATGAGTGGTTAAATCCAACTTATTAATTTTATCATCAATTAATTGACTATACTAATAGTTTAAACAAAAATTTACTGATCCAGTGATAATGGAATCAATGTTGTTTGATTATATGAATATTAGAACATCAACTTATTGACTTGATAACAATTAAATATCAAACGAGTCGTTCAATGAGTTATTAAACCCAACTTATTAATAATATCATAATTGATCGCAAAATTGATTGACTCTACTAATAGTTTAACAATAACTTACTGATCTAGTGATAATGGAATGAATGTTGTTTGATTATATGAATATTTGAACATCAACGTATTCACTTGATAACAATTAAATGTCAAACGAGTCGTCCAATGAGTGGCTAAACTCAACTTATTAATAATATCACAATTGATCGCAAAATTGATTGACTCTACTAATAGTTTAACAATAACTCATTGATCTAGTGATAATGGAATCAATGTTGTTTGATTATATGAATATTTGAACGTCAACGTATTCACTTGATAACAATTAAATATCAAACGAGTCGTCCAATGAGTGATTAAACCCAACTTATTAATAATATCACAATTGATCGCAAAATTGATTGACTCTACCAATAGTTTAACAATAACTTACTAATCTAGTGATAATGGAATCAATGTTGTTTGATTATATGAATAGTTGAACATCAACGTATTCACTTGATTGCTATCAAGTCAATTAGTTGATGTTCTAATATTCATATAATCAAACAACATTGATTCCATTATCACTGGATCAGTAAATTTTTGTTTAAACTATTAGTATAGACAATTAATTGATGATAAAATTAATTAGTTGGATTTAATCACTCATCAAATGACTAGTTTTTACAAGAAACAAGGTTTTTATATTAGTTAATTTTCATTTGTGATCAATCAATTAATTTCCAATTGAGTTCATGTATAAGCAATAATGAGTTGCTTAAACAACTTCGTGTTATTTATTATAAGCAACCTTTATTTATTTAAACAACTACTAGTTGTTTACCTAGTTTTAATGAGATACAAGGTTATTGTATAAGCAACAAGGAGTTGTTTAAGCAACCAATAGTTGCTTGCGTATTTTTTAAGAGAAAAACGTACAGTTTTTTTTTTATTTTTTGGTAAAAAGTGCTTTTATTTTTGGGTTTTTGTGTAAATTGAAAAAACTTAAGGGTTTTTGTGTAAATTAAAAAAACTTAGGGGGATAGAGTCCCTTTTACCTAATTTTTAAAACTTGAGTCCTAAATTCTTAAATAAGTAACTCAAAAGTCTCTTTTAATAAAATGCCCCATGTTTCTTTTTTGGTTTTAGTCAAGCTCTCAGTAAAGATTAATGTTATTAACCTAATTACATGAATAAAATAACTGCCGATAATATAAAATGGTTATGAATGCGGAAAACCATTGTGTTTTAAACACCCGTGGGTGGGTCTTTAATGATTCGGGTGTTAGTTAACTTTAAAGGCAGCTTCGGGCCAAGATCAATATTAAGGCTTAACTAAATTAATTATGAGGAGTTGGGATATAAATCAAGACCCGTTGCAAATTTGAAAAGAAAAGAGTGGTAAAAATATTGGTAAGGGAGTGAGGTTGGTTGCGAATTCATTTCAAAACCCGTTGTAAAAGAGTGGAAAAGGGACAGATAATCATCATTGTTTTAGTAAGGCGAGTAGGTTAAAAATTCTAGGTGTTGCCTATAACATGTTAATTTTCGTTGTATTTTTAATATTCCTTCATGTGATAGTTTACGTCTATATGAGGCTATGATTCACTTGATGTTATAATATGAAGTTGTTTAGATATAACATGGGTTTAGTTTATTATAATTGAGAGAAAATTAATACTACCATCACTGTTAGTTGCTTGCTAAATCACCGTCCTAAAGCAAACAAAGAAATTGATCATTCTGATAGAATGAATATAACAACATAAGTTGAAAACGGTGAGAAAATCCATTAGTTTTATGAAAAGACCAACTTTTGTTCTTGATAAATTTTTAATCCTTGTTGACGTTGCCGTTTTTTTTTTTTGTTTAAATTCTCACTTTTGCATATTAACTCTTCAGTTTATATTTTTTTGAGTAGGAAAAACGACCGGAACTTTTAGCTAAATTAGTTTGGGCCGTGAATGGATTTAAATATTTAGCACGTTTGTTTTGATTTTTGACTAATAATTAAGAAAAAAACAGTATGCTTATGAAGTTTTCTTTGATAAGTTAAAGTGTTCTATATTTATCCAAGATTTTATTTAATTACCGTGCTTAAAAGATCTTTTGTATCTAAAGTGCTATGAATATTTGAACTGACCATTTTCCTTAATTAGCATTTGATGGCTAAAAGTGGTTTCAGATAATGAGGGATTCAGATACTTAATTGTCTTATATGTACGATGTTTGGGTTGCTATTCCGTTACCATATGTATATATGTTATTAGCTTATCTTTCCTTTGTTTATTCAAATGTGTTTTAAAGAAAAGGTTATCTTCGACGATTCTTATAAATTTATTTACTTTGTCCGGACATTTTAGGCCTAGATAAATATTTAAGGTTCAATTAATTTCTTTAATGTGAGAAAGAACGAGATGGGATACAAATTTATTTCAATCACGTTGTCACATAAAATAAAAATAAAAAGAGTGGAAAGAATATGTATGAGGGAGTGAGGCATGGCCGAAAACATAAGTCACCATGTTCAAAGCGAATTAATCGGGTAAACTAGAATTAAGGCAAGCATGATTTTATCCAAGATTGGTTTAAGCCTAACATTAGTCGGTAAAAGCGACCGTGCTAGAATCACGGGACTTGAGGAATGCCTAATACTTTCTCCCCGATCAACAGAATTCCTTACCCGGACTTTTGTTTTCGCAGACCGAAAATAAAGAGTCATTTCCTTTTGATTAGGGATTCAATAAGGTGACTTGGAACACCAAAACTCAATTCCAAGTGGCGACTCTGTAATAAATAAATAATCCCTTCTCAAAATGTCACTTTAATTGGAAAAACCCTTTTAAATAAAAACAAAATAAATTTATTTTTATTTTTCAGAAAAAAAAGGGGTGTGACATCTCACATAGTATCGATCAATGCATTCGGGAGCAAAAATGGTTAGTGGACGCAGATATAGGGACTTAAGTACGTAATTTTTTTTCTTGTACTTTGTAATAATAGAAAATTTTGATTGATATCCGTTGGATAAGTTCTTTTTCCTTTAGAGCATGCTGTGGATACTGAAATCCGCATGTATAAGAAAACATAGGAGTTAAATAAATACTTTTTGGGTCTATGATGAGTATGTTTTTATTTTTTCTCTGGCATGTTATGGAATTTCATTTTGGATGTCACATATGTGAAAGAGAAATTTGAAAGATGAATATTTTATTGAGTTTTCTTTACTTATTTACTTATCATTTATTTATTTGTTGTCACGGTGAATTTTAAGTGATATCCATTTGATATTTTTTTTCTTCTCCAACATGTGGTAGATGCTAAGTTTTGGTACAAAATTTGTTCGCATATATAGAAATTTGAATAGATGATGATTTCTTCGGTATTTTATGTAATGATGGTGATTTCAGTGATACTTTTTTACTTTGCTATTTTGAAGAAACTGAATTCTTGCCATTTTATGAATCAGACTATCCCTTTTGAAAAGTTTTGCGAAACTGAGAAAAAAGATGTGAATTGTATTTAACAAGTAGGCAGACGCAATTTCTATGGGTCTTCAAAGGGAGCTTATATGTGAGTTTTAACTGATATTTGATTATCTTTTTGATCTGTTTGTTTCTTTTATGTCTTTCCATTTTAAATTTCTTAAAAGTTTATTCGAAAGAAATGAGAAAACACCGATCATATGAAACATAAATGCCAATAATTCACATTTAGAAACAAAATACAAATTAAAACGCATCAAAGGGAGAAGAAAAGTTAAGCAAAACAAGAGTGGTGTGGCTCATGACCAGAGGCGGAGCCAGGATTCTAAGCTTATGAGTTCGGGATTCTAATTCTTTAAAGTTATTGGGTTCTTAATTAATAATTGGTACGTATTTGACAAAAAATTTAGTACAAATATATGGTTCAGACAAAAGCTACTGAGATCGTTCAAACCCACGCCCGAAGGGCTAGCTCCGCCCCTGGGCTCATCTCTTTGGTCAAGGATCCTATTTATCTTTTTTCTCTTCTTTTTTTTCTTTAAAAAAAAATCGCTATTTTATTTTTTGTTTTTTCTATGCAATACGTCAATTAACCATTCATTCATATTCTTTGTTTTCGTTACTCCCACAACTTATTATTACAATAACATCTAAATAATCTATATCTATATCTATATATAATATAAAACTAGGATAAGGAGATGATGTGACACCTCTCTTTGGCCAAGGATCTTATTTATCTTTTTTCTCATTTTTTTTAAGTAATTTTTCCTATATTTTTATTTACTATACTTATTATTGTACAAGAATAAATGTGTCAATAACTACTCCTCTATCCATTGTTATATTTTAACGTTTATGCTTATTTTTGAATTTTTATCCAAGCACGATTTCAATTGTCATTAATGGTTGGCCATCCCTTGCTTTCTCAATTCCTATAACGGTTATATTTGGGTAACTGATGGGGAAGAGACTATTTTGACAATAGTTGGACCAAAAGATCATAAGCACTTTCAAGTATCTTATTCAATTTTGCCTGAGGCTGGGTGACTCCACTAAAGAAGAGGCAGAGAGGGATAAAAAGAAAAGGGCAGTCGGGGAAGGAGCTGCTAATTCTGTCAACAATTGTTGAGTTAATCAATGATATACTGTTACTAATGCCTCCAAATGTACTTTTGTCCATTGGTTTTGTAACGACCCATTTGGTCGTTTAGCACTTTTAGACCTAATATCCCTAAAACACCCTTTTCGTGGTCTAATCTTGCTGTTTATAGCTTGCGATAACGGGTGATTCGGTTATTTAATTGACGAGTAAATTCTAGAACATATGTATTTAATGTGTGAGAATAGTTTATTCATAAAAATATTATTTGCACACATATAAGGCGTAAGTGGGTAAATATGATATTTGACGGAGTGGATAATTTTTGAATAAAACAAAATGGTTGAGTAAAAAGATTATTTTGGATAATGATTTTAGTGTAGGTGCACCGTTGCTTTGGTGGCTAGCAAAAGATTAGAGACAAGTCATCTCTTTCATGGTCCTTCAAATTCATTGGTAAGAGGATTATTGAGTAGAGGAATGTGGATTCTGGTGTTTGCTTTTCCAGAGAAGGCAAAGGAAGTTGTTTAAATATTTAGTAGTACTAAGAGTGGAGGAATAAACAATTAAAAAAAAAAAGAGTAGCACCATTTAAATAAAAATGAGACAACTTTTGACTAGGATCATTATTAGTCTTGTGTGGAACCTTGGGGGAAACTAATTATGTTTCACATGTGCGGTTCCCACTACCCATTAATAGAAAATATACACATATATCTCACTTTGGCTAAACCAAAGATTTGAGAAGGAAATATGCTGCAACTTCCTTTTCCAAACATTCTAACGTCGGCCACACTAGAAAATAGGCAGTGACTTTATTTCAATTTTCTTTCTCTTGAGTAGCAAATGAAAAAGAAGTGAGCAGCAACGTACTACTCCATAAACATTAGGCTCGGTACTTAAAAGATTAAGCAAGCAGCAACGTTATATAATTTTATGACGGGTTTCGCTCACCGCTTTGATCTCATCATTTGTTTTGTCGTGTTGTTGAGTTCGGGCTTTCTTCGAAGTGAAGTAAGGTGGAAGAAGAATATTTCTTGGCACATAAGGTAAGAATCCTCCTCTCCTAAATATATTCAAATTCATCTAGGTCATTGCTAAATTGTGGGAATTGATGAAAATATGAAAGAAGAAAGGTTATGTAGTAAATGTTAGGGAGACAAATTACAATATGATGTACATGATATAACATTAAAATGATATTACTAACAATGATGACAAAAAGAGATACATACAAAAGAAATAGGCATTGTGATAAATGGAAGTATGATAGACTACAATAAGAATCTGAATGCAAGGCGTAATAAATAACTGAATACATAAAGAAATAATCAAGATAAAATCGAATAGGACATAAGTAGGTAAAATCAATAATGACATGAACAGCTAAAACATATTTATTTGTCATTTGAAAATTGTGTTAATATTCATAATGTGCATGATAATAATTGTAACATAGGGCAAGTATACACTGACTACTATGTAGTAAGAATGACATAATAGAACAAACAAATAGTACTTTATCAATATACAAGAGTGGAAAGTTAAAACAATATATCTGTATAATTGTGATGTAGAAACAAAATACAATGATGTACACGAAACAGTTGAATCAATGACAGAAGTAAAGTGAATATACTAACTATAGAAATGGGTGATGGTTGGAAATTGTAGTAAATGAGCTTAACACGGTGAACACATAATAATGCAGCATTATAGTTGAGTTATATAACACACGAGTTATAAATAGAAAAATACACAAACACATGGTGGCGATGAAAATAAAAATAAGGCAATTGGTATTGTAGTATTAGACGCATATAACAGACTATTGATTGCAGTGTTATAGGTGGTATTGTAGTATTAGATGTACATAAGGTTGTTGATGTTGTTGTTGTGATTTGGAACTAATTTGGAGTTCGCATGGGGTGAATTATTTAGAGGAGATGCCGCCCGAATTATATGATCCTTAGATAATGGGTGAAATTATTTTTCAATAAAATTTCAAATATGCCTTTGTGGGCCCAAGGCCACTTTTTGGAGTGCGTTTTTGGATTTCAAATATAGGTATAGCAATATGGGCGCTATTAGATTCGTATTCTAACGTAGATTATATATTTGATAGACCTTGTCCGTTCGGAAGCACTTCAGAAGGAAAACGCTTTGGCGTGAAAGTTCGTGACACCTGTTCGGCATTGAGGTAGGTTACGGTTTACTTTATGTCTAGACTCTGGTTAGCAAAACGTATGTAGATAGTAGTGATTGACGGGGAAAGCATGATAGGTCTTCAGGCATGGTGTGGAGGTCAATTTCATCTAGGTTGATAATGTCAGCTGTTACGTGGGCTTGTCGCCATTATTGTGATATCGTTATATGAGCTTATCACTGTATTGTGATTTCATGTACTTGATATAATTTCCTCTCTCTTGTGATCTCACTGGTCATATGGAAGAGGAAGGTTGTTACTGAGAAACTGAATATTGAATTACACTTCCTAGTATGAATCTATGAAACCTATGACTGCGGTGATTATTGAGGTTGATTTCATGCGAGGCATGCATCCCATATTTTATGTGTTATTTGATGTAATTATCACCTAGTTGTATCTTTATCACATACTAGCTCACTCACCTTATGAAAGGGAAGGGTAATATTGATTATTGAGCCATGGACAATAATATGGCTTGTACTTGTTTATTGCATATTGGTGATATAGTTGAGACTGATATCATGCATGACATGCTTCCATATTACTTTTATGATTTCCTAATGGTGAGGAGCGTGATTGAGAGACTCTGAGGTCTTTGCCGGAGATTGAGAGTGACAGAGAGACTCCGAGGTATTTGTCGGAGATTGAGAGTGACAGAGAGACTCCGAGGTCTTTGCCGGAGATTGAATATGATTGAGGGACTCCGAGGTCTTTGCCGGAGATTGAATATGATTGAGAGACTCCGAGGTCTTTGTCGGAGATTGAGAGAAATTGATAGCCTCCGAGGTTTCTGCCGGAGAGCACGAGTGGTACATGGACTTCGCGGGTCCCCCATGGGTCATGACTATGAGGCATTGCCATAGCATGTGTGTACGAGAGTGGAGCGTGAGAGGTGACTACTGCATTGCATAACATTTACTTAGCACGACATTGCATTGCAAGGCACTCCATTTGAATTGCTATTCATGTCATTGCATGGCACATTCTCTGATTGATTTTAATTTGTGAATTATTGAGTTGTTGTTGTAAGTAATTATTTTAGAGACTTGATGGACTCGAGGTTTGGATATTTTCCCCTAGGCTTATAACCTGAGATTTGAAATCCCTTGTGACTATCGTACCGCTAGACTTTTATATGTGCTAGAGTTGGGACTGTGTTTGATTACTTATCTGCTTACTTGTTAGTTGCTTCTTGTTTATATGCGTGAACTAACCATTGTCGGCCTATGATACCTACGAGCCTTGTGTTGTGCTCATACTACTCTTGCTACACTCTTTGTGGAGTGTAGAGTTATTTTCAGGTAGTGTTCGGAGTCTCACGACCGTTTCGAGGCATTCGTCAAAGGCGTTTGGGTGAGCTATTTGAGATCTTGCAACCCAGAGTCTCTCCTTAGATTTCTGTTGTTCTCCATCCTTAAACAGAAGTCGTATCCAGTTTGAGTCTGTTATCTACTTCAAATTGTAAACTTCTTAGAAGCTCTTGTATGAGTCTAGACCAGCTTTTGGGAATTTCTTATAATAAAAGTATTTATTCCGCATGTTGTATCAAATTAAGGTAGTTACCTGAAGAGTTCGCCCACCAGGGAGGGTTAGTGTGGGTGCCCGCATGATCAATGATTTGGGTCGTGACAAGTTGGTATCAGAGCTTAGGTTACCCGGTCTATAAGTACAAGAGCAATGTCTAGTAGAGTCCTACTTATGGGTGTGTTGCGCGCCACACTTATAATTGGGAGGCTATGGGACATCTAGGAAACTTTAGATTCTTTCATTATTTCGTGCTACTTCATTCAAATTGGTATCTAGTTGATCCCAATTGGTATCTGAACTTCTTTGTTTTACCTTCTCCCGGATGATGGGAGCTCGTCCTTAAATTCTTGCGCGAACGGTTGTTTACGACATGTTGTGGTAGGGTACGAGCTGTGTTGTCCTAATTTAGATACGTAACTAAGTTCGGTTTCTAGCTATGACTTGAGGTTTCAGCTGTGTGGAGTCGTGATTAGGCTCGTTATTGTGAGGTTGGTTGAAGAGATGGGAGAGGCGATTCATAGGGTCATAGGATCTCCATATTTATAGTATTGGGTTTTCTCGGAAGGGGCAAGAGTGCATTTATGGCTTAATAAGAGATATTTGTTCGATGATATGATCGGTTTTGGGAAGCGTATAGCAAAGTAAGAGTTCTTATGGTATTTTGGATAAATTATTTATTTTGGGGAAACGTGTTTCGACTGAACCGTTAGATCCGTATCGTAATTTCGGAGCTGTAGCAGCAAGTCTCCTCGCGTTTCGCCATCATATGAGGGAGATATGACAATCTTACTAAAAGAATTCATTGCTGGTTTTTTTTTTTCTGGTGTAATTTTGCTTAAAATTTGCGAAATGGCTACTGAAATTCGTATTAAAAATCTACATTCTTTCCAAAACTTGAAACCACCATATCTCATTCATTATAAGGTCAAATTGAGTGATTCAAAAGCCTAACTTGAGTGAAATTTCACAAGGAATCCGTTGGAAGCATCAAAAGCGAGTTTTGGGATCAGTTGGCATGAGAAACGAGACGGAACAGCTGGGCATTTTTGTTATTAATGTTGGATTGTAGTGGGGATAAAGGATAAAAATAATTTGATTAATGGATTAGTGCTATGACTTTTCCTTTCTAAAGGTTGGTGGTAGTGGAACATAATTATGAAAAGGTGGGAATAGGGTATAGATGTAGTGGAGTGGTCATTTAACAAACAAATTAATTCTAAATTGTTGGACAACAATTAGTGGATGAAACATTATAAGAAGTTGGGCAGTAGCTTTAATTGAGTAAGCAGCCACGTTTTATATATATATATATATATATATATATCTACTCCCTTCTCAACGTGTGAAGGGAGGAGTAGTTCTTGGCATTATATGGACAAGTATAAGTGTGTCTCCCTATGATGTTCACGTGTAAAAAGGAAGAGGTTGGCCACTACACTTTATTGAACTTTGGGATACATATCACTATGGATGATGAATAATTTTCAGCAAACAAAACAAAGAATACCAAGGAAAACGTACAGTTCTTATATATCTATATTTAAGGCAACATTGTTTTATCTTCTTAGAGATTAACTGCAACGTATGGAAATTTAATTAAGGATTTAATATATGAAATTGTGTATGAATTAGTGGAGTAAGTAAGTGGGCCAAGCTCACTACCCCTTGTTTTGTGCACGTTATGTTCCAAAAGAAAGATGAAAAAGTAGAAGGAACTTAAATAATTATAACTAGAATGGTGACTTGTTGTCAACCACACCTACACGTGAAATTATAGGAAATGGGCAACAAAGTGGGACTATGTACTTATAGTGGTGTGGTGGCAGTGATTACAAGTCATTATGTAAATATATACAAGTAGGCATCATTAGGATAGGAATAGAGTATAGTAAAGTAATGGCTATGATGTACAGCTCATGGTCCATTATATGGAGTCCAATTCTTTATCTAACAAATGGGAGT